>NC_051059.1:24831470-25013970 GCF_904848185.1 Acanthopagrus latus
CTTAAGCGATCCTCTTCTTCTAGAACCATCAGAAACTTAACTTTTATCTTAAAAATGATCTCAACGTCACACAATGTGGTGCAACTCCCTTAGTTGTGCAGTACTGACTTTATAATCCTATTTAGTAAAGGTTATCATGCTAACAGGCTAAATTAAAACTGTGAGCATGACAAACGTTACACAGTATCTGCTAGACATCAGCATGTTAGCATTGTCAGTGTTAGCATGTAAGCTAGCATGGAATTCTTTATAACATTGCTGAAGTGTCAAATGTGGTGATTGGATTACATGACACACACACAAAGTCAGATTATTTCATAAGAGAAAGATGTTAAAATGCAATTTTAGTCATATAATCCCAAATTAAATGTTTTTCTTCAACTAGCTTAACAATCTGCTCAGCATACAGCATCCTCGTAAAATAGATGTCCATATTTCCAGAGTAAATGACAGAAACAACACAAATTAATTGGATGTAAGAGAAATGAATAATGTCAAACAGATGAAAATGTGAGTTCCCATAATAGCCCTCCAAGTTATAGGTCTAGCCTTCCTCCTCCAGTGTGTTCCTGTGTTTTCCACTACAATAGCTGTATTCTTCTGTTCAAACTTGATCGACCTTGTAAAACCTGTGGGAAAGATTGTCTTGTGCCCAAAATTACCGGTCAGTGTTTTTCTTTAAGGAAATGTGTGAAAATGGATTCAGACTCGAGCAGTTCTCTGCTGGTTTCACTAACTGGGCATTAGTAGAATATTGTAAATGGGTTTTGCAGTGATTAATACAAGGCTCAACATGCTACAATGAGGGTATCGTAAAGTACATCATTAGCCTCTGCTGTTTTTAAACTGCGGCAATAATAAACTCGCCAATTAGTGAAATTAAAAAAAAAAACTGCCATTTTAACACTCTTGACAAAACACTTAATGACACACTGATGCCTTTTCACAGTGGATAGTTTTTGGTGCGCGTGGTTGGGTAAGGACCATTCTCGTTATTTTTTAAAAAACGAACGACCCACTGCAATATAATATGCAGCGCCACAAGAAGCCGAGTAACAGCTGTAAAACGATACGCGACCACAAAGCAGCGCTGGTGCTGACTGCAAACAGCGACTTCAAAGCGTGTCTGATTGCATATACAGTAGTAATGCTGCTCGTTTGTTGTTGGTTGCCTCAAAGACCGTGTGAGAAAGACATCTTTTGTTTTTAGTTTGTGCACATTATTCCAGGACATTTGCCTTTGCTGTTTTTTAATGAGCACATTTAATAGCTAATTGGAAGATTAGCCTCCTTGCCTGCAGGCTGGAAATTGTGTCCCCCGCTGTGCTGTTTGCTGTTCAAATACAAAGCTCAGACAGTCATGCCTCTCAGCTTTGGTCTGAACTCATTCTTCGCTCTATCAGTCTGCAGGGAAATGAATCTTGATCCAGTGCTACAGGAATTAACTGGATAATGCAGCATTTGCACAGGGAGAGGATGTCTGCGAGGAGCGTTTGATGGAGGAAAAGTTTGTCTCTGCTATCTGCTCGGACGTCACTGCCTCTGAATGCCACTCGGTCTCTGGCTGCTTAGCCTTCAAAGTGATTGGCTGATGGATCCGCCAGCATCAACAGATGATGACAGATTGACTCCTCTGTGTGGACATGTGAGAGACATTGATTATGAGGCAGAGTCCTGCACGGGTATTATTCTGCAAACCCATACCCGGAAGCACATTCTGCACCCAAGCCGACCCGCTATACACCAACCAAAGAATCCCAAATGCATAAAACTAGGTTTATTTTCATTTGGTTTTAACTGACTGTTAGTCAGTCCACCTATAATTATACTACACCCCTAAAATTCTGCATGCTCATTTGTTTCCATAGTAAATTTGACCTCTGCAGCATTTTTTTTTTTTAATACCTTAATCTGTGTGTGTGACTAAGCAGATGTCCCGCACAGTTCAAACTTCTCATTGCAGTCAGAAACAACTTGAGGCGGTATATAATTGGGCCTTGGAGATAAAAGCTGCACTCATCTTTATGAGTAGTATTTTAAAAAAAACAAAAAAACCATCCTCATTAGCAGCAGGAGGAGAGCTGTGTTTTATCCTTTCTAAAGCTTCCACAATGCACCTCAAGTTTACATTATATGGTCTGGAGATGATATGTAATATATATTATTCATTATGAGTCGGCTCAGCGTCGGATGCGGGCCAACATCACTCGTGCTCTTGAGTATTCACTCGAGCGGGAGCCTGTTCCATGTTTAATATACAGTGTAACTCTGCTATTTACAAGATTAGGTTCACAGCTAGTTAATTAACTACAGTATAGTCTGAGGAGAGATCGTTGCTACGGCAAAGAAATGGATGTTAAGGTTTCGCAAAAACAGAAACTATACGGGAGTAGGAAATGTTGTGGTTACAGTTAATTCAAAGACACATTCAAACTAACCAGTCGCCCAACGTAATCTTTCATTTTCAACTATGTATCGTCTGATCTATGTCAAGAGGGATGTGATTATTCATGGTGTTGTTTGCATCTGTTTCACCGATGTACTTAGGTCTCTCTCGCAAAAGAGATCTCAATCGCAGTGGTACCTGATTAAATAAAGGTTATTATTATAATCAATGATGACTATGCAGAGGCAGCATTTCTCTTGATTTAATCACAAGAGAGGAGCAAGCAAACAAGCGGCAAGCTCCAAAGGAAGGACTTACTCTGTTACATCCCACCGTATGTCCGGATACTGGGGAAGGAAATATTGCACGCTTTCCAGTAAGTTACACGAGCTGGGAGGAACATTGCTCAGAATTAGCTCAGCACTGTAACATTCGAGACATTTGAATATTTCAGAGGGAAATGTCAGAGCGTGCACTCGGGCGAGTGTGCACAGTGTTCAGCCTGTTCAAAACAAGACAATACGGTATTCTTCTCACGTCAGCGAGGGCCGGCCAAGACATTCCACTCTCCTCGCATCCAATATCCCCCCCCACCCTCCCCGTGCTCGACACGCAGAGTCGCTCTCGCCACCACATCTCCAATGAAAGCTTCCTGTGGTGCCAACCTGCCCTGAGACTGGTAGCTTATGGGATTTGCGGTCCCTCATCACAGCTGGGCTCTCCCTCTGAGCTCCACTTAACCTCCACGGTTCTGCACGTCCTGGAGTCTCATTGAGGCATCGGCTGACACTGGGGAGGCTGGAGTGTGTGTCTGTTTGTGTGTGTTTGTTGGTGTGTGTGTGTTGTGTGTTGCTGAGACTGTCACCATCCATGTGTGTCTGTGTCTGTGTACATTTCATCCATTGTTCTTGACAATATACAGTAGAATCGCCGGCTGATTTCAAGGTTCCAGGAGTCGTGTGAAACCCATTCAACTCAGTGTATAGCACTGTGTGTGTGTGTGTGTGTGTGTGTGTGTGTGTGTGTGTGTGTGTGTGTGTGTGTGTGTGCGTGCGTGTGTGTGTAATGTAAGGAACAGATGACCCCCAAAGGTTTTTCCAGCAAACATACAGCAACATAGATATCGACACAACAGCTTTCACCGTTGTTGAGAAGTTTCAGCGCTGCGGTGAATCCAAGCTCATGGCTCTCTCCATTCTCCACGAAACAGCGAGCGACAATCCTTTGAAAGCCCAGAGGGAGCGTTTCATTCTTCAGAGATCTCTGATGGGCGGATTCCTTTAAGATTTTATATATTTATGTTTCAGGCATCAGTGAGCTTCAAATAAAGCCTTTGGGAAATCATCAACTATTTAACCAACTTTCGGCCTTTGGGGAGATAATGCAGGCAATTACAGCCCGATCTGGAGAATGAAATGTTGGTGTTTTATGCTCCTGCAAATCGGTGATATGTTATAATTTATACAGTCTGCCGTATATATTCTTTATCGTGTAATATAACATTTTGTAAATGTGAACCCATGTGATGGTTGTGATGGAACATTTTGCAGCCTCGTTAGCAACGAGACAGACAACTTCCAGGCTCGTTTGCGGGGGCAGGACAAGCCTAAACCTAAACCTAACCAGACCATAAACAGTGTTGTCACAACATAAAATCTCATCTAAAGAAATGTAAAGCAGCAGCATAAGGAAACGTACACTGGGATAATTAATCCTGCTGATTTTTGCCAAGCACACCCAGTACATGCAGCAACATGGAAGAAGGTGAGAAAGAAACTGGGATTTTCATTTTTGGATATCAAATCTTTTTTGTTCATTCTGTGTGTCTACAAACAAGTGCAACACTTTGAATGTGTTTGAGGAGAGACTGTCTGAAATCCCTGTCTGACGGTGTTTTGCTCCTCTCTATGATGACAGGCCTTTACACCCCATCTTGAAACACCATGTCAGACATGGTTGGATGACGCCTTGTAGAAACTAGTTTGTCTCAAACACACTTTTAGCTTTAGGTGACTCAGTGCACTTGAATGAGGAAAACAAAGGTCTGGCAAAATCCTGGAGAAGTCGATGCTGATCTGAAGCACAAGATGGGACTTGACCCCCTGCAGCTGTGTGCCTTCCACATGCATACGAATCTTCACTCCTGCTGAAGGAAACACCAAAATTGGTGATCCTGCATCTTGGTAGAAAATTGGGATCTCAATTTTTAAGAAACTTAGATGTAGTAGCTGTCTGTAAAATGCCTGCAGGGTTTGATTCCTTGCGGAGACCGCAACATGGTAGACGTCAGCCCCTTGAGGTAATCCTCGTAAGCCAGCTGAATTTCTAAAACGGGCATTAAAAGGAAGGAAAAAAATCCACCAAATTTGCAGCTACATGTCTTTTCTACAACAGCAGCAGACTGCTATCTGCGGGCAGACATGCCAGTCTAATGGCAGCAGTACAGGGACTCGTATTTAAGCTACCACAGACCCCAGTTGCTCCCATAAATGAAGCAACCCGGGCCAGGGAGGCGCGTGGGAAGCACAATGCCAGCTGATTGGTTGTACTTACTGACTCAGTGCTTTGGGCTGAATATGGAAAGAGCCTGTGCAAAGTGGCTCTGAAGATAAAATGAAAATTAGTTGCCCACTTAGCCAGCTGTGCAATTTGACGAAATCACAAATCAAGTGTAGGTATTGTGGTTCTGACTGTTATTGTGAGGGGCTCCACACACAGGACGGCCAATTCTGCTCCGCCAGAAGTCGGCTGACAGAGAGGCAGCGGGTTCAGACGCCAATCAACATGATGGAGTGACGGCAGGATTTTGACGCTGGTTGTCAGCTTTAACCTTTCACTGTTTATATGGTAATTTTCTGTTTACATCAGGTTGTGCCATGTGCCATCGCAGGATAAAAATGTTCTCCCATTAGAGCTTCCTCTGCTGGGCCCGATGTTGCAAATCACAAATTTGCTCAAAGGGGCTTTAAAATCTGTACAGTGTGGAGCATCTCTATCTATAGAACTTCATCCAGGTAATTAAAATCTCTCCAAAACAGAGACATCAGGAGGGATTTCCTCTCATGTAATTAGATTGTTCCTCATTCAAGGTGATTATACTTTTCTTTTACAATTTTTTGGGCCTTTTTTCTGGTCATTTTCCTTTTTTGTAGACGTCTTCCTGGATGTTAATATTAAATTATCACCGGGGCCAAACCACATCAATCCTACGTAATGAGAACTGGCAAAGACTCGCTGTGCTTGCACTGTCGCTGCTGAGGTTTATGCACAAGAATCACTTGGTAAGGGTTAGGAAATCATCATGGTGTGGCTTGAAATACCAAAAAGTTTTGGTCGCCATGATCACGGGTGGAAATGTCAGCAGCTCTTTTTGAGAAACACCCAATGGAGACATCACAAAAATGGATGGAGACAAAAAAAAGACCTGTTAGTGTCGACATATAAACAGCTGGAAATGTCTCCTGGTGTAAAAATATCCAGTGTTGTGACTGGAACTCCAGCCGCATGTTTGGCATTCTTGTAGAAATGTCACCACCCTTACCCTCCACATCCTGCTGTGACAGCCTCGGACGTTAACTGTTAAAACAATGTCCTGGTCCTGCTGCCGTTTCAACACTCTCAGCTGGGTGAAAAGCCGTCAGCAAGGGTTGACTAATCTAGGACCAGAGATGCTCACCGACAGTGGACTGTTGAAGGGCTCTGACACACTCATCTCTGTCATCTCTTATTTTTTTATGCTGCTTCGCTGTGGCTCAGGTTTGGTTTTACTTTTAAAACTTTATTCAGTCTCAACATGGAACCAAGGAGGAGACGGCACCATCAAGTACGTCTATCAAACATGTTACAATCCTTGCGGGTAAAAATCCTGAGATGCTCCGATGCAGATGCTCCTCCCCGACGCGGCAACACATGGCGGAGAAGTTTGCCAAAGTTTGCTCGTACTGTAGCTGGCGTGCATACTTTATATATCTTGCTCTGTGTCTGCATGTGGGCGTAGAACAGCTGTGATGAGACGAGCCCGGGCCCCAAGTGACAGAGCCTGCAGAATGTGTGCACAGTTTTCACCCACGCCCCCTCATGGCTTTCATTCCCTGCACAAACTGGAGAAAAAAAACACTTAGTCTGCCACTGAGCTTTCAAATCTTTCTCTTCAACACGCGCTTTGCAAAGTGCCACAGTATGCCAACCTTTCCTGAAGTATAAAGCAACAGCTCCTCCCTTCCTGAATAGGGATTTTTACTCATGTGCCCAAATCGAATTCTTGCAGCATGAACAAGCGCAGGAAATCTTTTCCATCTGCGGGAAGTGATGGATCAAAGCTATAAAGTTGGATACAGACGGACCGATGAGGATGATGATGCCCTACCTAACCCTCGAGCATCAGTTCTGCATGTGAAGAACTGATAATGATACGTAACACGAAATATGATGCTGCACTTTCAAAATAAAGATGGCTGACAGAGCTAGCTGTTAGTCCAATCAGCAAGTGAATGCCATCTACACTCCAATTTGGGATTTTGTTTTCTTTGTAGATGTAGTAATAATAAACAGCAGGACACAATATATATATAATTTGTGCCTGTGTATTAAACAGCGACCCCTATAACTCTTTTCATAAGCAGTAGAATAATTGACCCAGCATCCCCTCGCCGTGGGAGGAAATGGGACATTCCTCCTGCCGGCTCGGGCCGCAGAGGAAATGGAACAATATACTTCAGAAATAACAAGAGGAGGTCATCACAGCGGATGGCTCTTATTGGTCCTGGCAACGTTGAAGATGGAACACAGAAAATACCTTTGTTGTCTCCATGCTGTGCAGAACGATCACAGCTGCTTCCAGAGTTCATCCCACATCTGCAAAACGCTCGTCTCCTTTTATTTGTCTCGTGTGTTTTTTTTTGTTTTTGTTTTTAAACTCACCTCCAATTAACTTACATATTCAGAACTGTCTTTACAGCAAAGACTTTAGATCAACATATCTGCTTCACTGATTATCTTGAACGTCCCCTCTGAAAAAAAACTAAAGATCTCGTTTGTTTCATCTTATCAGCGCGGCAGCTTGATGTAATGAACCGAACTACAAACAATGACGGGAACGCATTCGTTATTTCAGATCAGACGAACTTCAAAGTAATGAACAAACAGGGGGAATATTATTCTTTAAATATCACAATCACGACTCTCTTGTGTCGCTCTGACATCTACATAACCAAAAAGCTTCCACTTCATCTGATTAGCGATGCAAACTGGTGTTATGGACTCCACACTAAAACGCTCCCATGAAAATAATATGCTTATAATTTCACACTCGCCTCGTGTGGCAGATGGACGTGGCGCCGTATTCGTATATATTCTCTGCATTTAAAGGTTGATCTGTTTCAATTGAGGCACTTCTGACCGCCAGCTGTGGGAATCTGGCATCTCGTCTGTTGACTGCAGGGGAAAAAAAAAAAGTGTGAAGTTACTGGCACGATGCCGACCTGGAATCAAATTTTACAGCCTACAAACAAGGTGTTTAACTGTTTGAGGTATAATTCTTCGCAAAGGAAAAAAAAAAACACCATCACATTCCTGTTGCTGTTTCACTGCCAGGTTTTAATGACAGACAGAAGCAGTCAGCAGTGTTAGTGCAGCATCCCTCAGTGCTTCATGCTGCTGGAATCCACTGTCGGGCCACTGTGGATGCTCTTCTCTGAGTTACTGTTCATAACGTTGTCTTAATTATTGAAAAGCTTGCCCAAATACAGTAAAACCATTTTCGTTTACGGCAATTTTATGCAGTCTTGGATCCACAAACGAAGTTCTTACAGCCATCCAGCGATGTAGACCAAGAAACAAGCCTCGTGGCCTCCTTCGAAAACTACTTCCTGAAGGGATCAGAACTCAATATCTAACTTGTTGTCAAGATTTACATCTCTTTCATTAATTAAATGGCTAAGATTGTTCACTATTAACATTGAGAAACATGTCAGTAAACGGTTTGTTGTCCAAGTACTTCAAGGTTCCCTATACAACATTGAGTGCCACCAGATGTAGAGCACGAGCGTCTAACACCAAGTTGTTGTATTTGCCTTAACAAATGCCACCAGACTCTATTGACAAAACCAGCGATTTTAACTCACAGGTTAAAAATAAAGCACACCTCATTCAAACTCAACAGAAATAAAGTGTAACTCTCCTTGTTCAGCATTCCAGAACTCATCGGCTCTGGTTTGGGTTTTATGTTAATCGTTCTTTTTTTTTTTTTTTTTTTTTAACTACGCTTCAAAAGTGATGAAGCACCGAAGCGTGTGCATTTCTCACCGCATGCACGTATCATCCTCTCCTGACTTGAAGCAGAAATTACACAGTAATAATCCATCAACCTGCGCGGGTACTGCAGCTTCAGAACATCCAGAGTCATAACAATTTCCTGTGCGATTTTAAAACCCCGTCGTTCGTGCAAGGCGACATGCTGCACTAAAGTGCCGGATAAACCACTGGCTCCACATCAATATTCTCAGTGGGTACCCTTCTTCAAAACGCCATATTCTCGCAAATTACATAAACAAATTGTGATTGACCGCGGCGGGGGCGTCAGTTTAGACAGCCAATCAAAACAACTCTACATGAAGTCGAAACTGCCAGGGCTGAATTCTCTCACACGCGCTGTCGCCACGCTCGAGCAGACATTTAAACAGCACGTCTGCCACCGTGTCACCTCTCTGCTGTATCGCCACTGTAAAAGGACCTTGTAATCTTTTCTTTTTTTTTCCGTTTTTTTCCCCCCCGAGGTTGACCGCTGAGCTCCCCCTGTGCACTACGGCTGGGTGCCTTCCATCCCCAGCCCGGGCTCACGAGCCGGCGGTCTTTTTTTATATCAATATTGCTGCAAAGCCAGAGAAATTTGCTGAAAATGAAAAATGAAATAGGTGGGTTTTGTATGTGGGTGGGTGTGTGTGTGTGTGTGTGTGTGTGTGTGTGTGTGTTGGGCGGGGGAGCGTTTAGAGAGTGGGTGAACGGCCTCATGGGAACAGAGTAGGTGAGGAGAATCGAGCCTCCGGGAAGCAGCGGGCCGTGCGACTTCCTCCCTCTGTCTGCGCCGCGGCAAATTTCTCCTTTTAGACGCTTCGACGCTTCCAAATGAAAAGGTGAGAATTTGGAAGGAGTAAAAACTGCCTGACGCTCTTCTCGGTCTTACAGATAATTATTCAGAGGACAAGGAATATTAGTTACACAGCAAACGCTGATGCTAGAAGCTTTCATTGATTCACTCGGTTGCAAGAGCGGATTTAGAAGGCGAGTCAGGCCAAGTCCAAACTGTTTGAGTCTAAATAGGTTTCCATAGTGCGTGTCTGCTGCTGCTGGGATTGGAAAGACTTTTTTTTCCTTTTTTTTGCTACTGCCAAAGTCTTAATTTAGGTCTTTCAGGTCGACAGCATTCATGATCCGGTGTAATTATCGTCAGGTTCTCATTGAACTGAGACTCTTTGGTTGTCTTTCAGGTTGTGTTTCTTCGTGGGTAAGTTTTGGATCGGATCAACAATTTGGGATTTGATGCCATTGGTTGATCCGTTAAAATTCATGAAATTGAATTGTTTACGTTGCCAGAATATTCAGATTCACCATCTGCAGCAGCCGAATCGACACTGACAGCTTTAAGACGACAACTAAGTCCCGTAGATCCTCTCAGAAATATCATCAGCCTTGATTTCCTGTTTGATTTGGGTGACATTTTTCATCAAAGTTCTCTTCTCCAGTCTCAGGAGGTTATGTTCTCGGGGCATTATGCACAAGTATTCACAAAAAAAACAGCCGTATTTATGTGGCTGGTATCTATGAGTGAGCTCAGTTTTATGAAGATAACAGGGACTTAATAATACTACTGTTTGACTAATTTACTACCACTGATACACAGCATCCTGTAGCAGAAGTTTTTAAAACTCTTGGCGTAGATAAAGTACATATTTCTTTACCAGCTCAACAAGTAAAGTTCAGCTCAGACGGTCTATCACAAATCAGCAAAGAACATATATAACAACTGAAAGGTGAGTGCAACAGTTTCTTCCAAAAATCTAGATTCTCCCAGTTCTAGCGGCCCGTCAGTGCGTTGATCGGGCTGAGGAGTCCTCTCCTGGCAGCTGACGAGCAGATTCAGGCTGTAGATGAATCTCTTGGCTCTGTGACAAATCTGACAATCATTCAGGACTCATAACCCCCCACTGACACACTGTCCAATTATCGGGTAATATCCACTGTGAGTGTGTGTGTCTGAAGGTTTCTGAGTAAGAATGTGAGTGATGGCTAAAGCTGCTGGAATGACATACATGTGGGCAAGTATGTGTACACATGTGTGTATGTGTACACAGTAGGTGCGCCATGTGTGAGCATGTCTGTCGCTACGTGTGTGTGTGTGTGTGTGTGTGTGTGTGTGTGTGTAGGCGTGTTTGATGGATCAACCTATCCCTGGAATTCTTGTGGGTGAGTCTGCCTGTGTGTGTGTGTGTGTGTGTGTGTGTTTATATCTGTATGTCTGTGAGAATGTATTGTATATATCTGTGTGTGTGTGTGTATATATGTGTGTGTGTGTGTGTGTGTATATGTGTGTGTGTGTGCATGATGGATCAACCTATCTCCACGGAGGCAGGATGACAGAGAGGAGCTGAAGACGGTGAAAATGGGAGAATGTTCTGGTGCTGTGACCGGAGTTCAGATGTGGAGGAGAGCCGAGATAAAAAAGACACCAGTGTCTGTTTCTACACGCGGACAGATAGCCGGAGATTACACAGATTATACGTTATAGAATCTGCAGACTTAATAATGTCACCATCCAGCTTCCTGTGGACAGAAGATCAGGTGCAAACAAAACAATGAAATGTCACAGAAATGTGGCACGGTGGGCAAATTTCAAGGATCTGTTTTGGTGGTACATGGAGTTGAGTCTAAACATACAGCTCTGCATTTTAAAGCAACAATACATGAAGGAGAATATAAAGTACAATAGGTTACACAGCAAATGTGAAAAAACAACAATGTTCACATCACCACATCATGATGAAGGTCTGCAGCAGAGGAAAGTGTCCCGTCCTCTGAGAGGCAGCAGATTCATCTTGTTTACCCAAATCAAATTCAGGTTCAAGTGCGGTCACTGCACAGGAAGTGACAAATGGGAACCGGAGAGCAAATCAGAAAATGTTACCTCGATGTCAGGTCCTTCGTCCAGACTCGCTGACTCGTCGATGGTCGGACCGCTTCATCACATCCGGCCGACTTCAGGTTTTTAAACATTAAAGGCTCTTTGGAGAACCCGCTGAAGAACTCTAACTTGTCCTTTTTGTCTTTGGCGAACGCTGCCGAACAAAACGTCCTGCAGTGAATTTACAAGCGCGACTGGACGGAGCTTTGGTGTCCTGCCATCTGGCCGGGTCAGAGATTCTGGCAGCGATGGAAGAAATAAAAAAAAATGGTTCTGATTCCAGCTCCTGGTTACTGTTGTTTTGTGGAGTTACACTCAACATCTGTTGAGGGTCTTTTTTTTTTTTTTTCACCCATAACCCTTTCATATCGTAGATTTCTGCTGCAGCCTTGTCAGATAAGGCTCTCCATCCCAATGTGCTGCCCCCGCTGAAGTCCAACAACAGATATTTGATTTTGTTATTTTGTGCCACTTTGGCCGAAATATCACCTGCTCCAAGGCGTCACTCAGCACATCACGTTTGACATTATTATTGATTTTTATGTCCTCAGAAATGGCAGAAGTTGTACCTAAAACTTTTTTAAAGTTGAGATAAAAATCTATAATAGTTTTCCATTACTGTTATCCCCTCCCAGACTGATCCGGCTTCTGCGGCCAGCCGGCTCTGACACAGACCAGATGCTGTAAATATAAAAGCGGGGAGACAGATGAACATATGCAGGCCTTCCATCTATCCCTCCCAGGGGCGAATAAACGGGAGGCATCCCATCCGGAGATTTTTTTTTTTCGCGGGCAGTAAAACACTCTTAAATGCGAAGGAGCCCCACCAGGCCACAGCTGCTGTCATTACAGAACATGAGCTAATTGATTGGAGGGCGCACCCGCTGGTCCGGGACGAAGGGGGGGGGGGTTGTTGAGAAATTAGTAACAAGTGAGGGATGGAGGGGTCGGGGTAAGTTAGAGGACGAGCGAGGTGAAGGAGTGGAGAGGACGTGGAAAGAACAGAAGAGGGATGGGGTGTGTTTTTGTGTGTGTGTTGTGCGTGGGGACGTTACTCATCAGCCATTACTCAAGTCATGGAGCGACCACATACTGCTGCATTACTCCTCACAATGTGACCGGGCGTAGGTGTGCGAGTGGGGAATTCGTCAAGTGTCATGGATGGATGTACGTCCGCGGACGTCGCTATTTGTAGCGGGAATGTCGATGGAAGACCCCGGGTACTTAATATAACGGAGAATTGATGTTGTGTGTGTGTGTGTGAGTGTGTGTGGAGGGGGGAGGACGCATAAATCAGGGGCAAACAAAACATTCGACAGAGCGCTAAAGAGCCGTGAAGACATCGGACAGAAGGAATACAAGTGATGGTTATTTATGTTGATCTGGCAGATGCAAAGTGAAGTGCTGCTCTGCGTGCTCCTCGCCTATGATTTGTTGTTTCTCAGCCTTTGGTGCCCATTTGCTGTAATCTTTTTACATATTGTTAATATGGACTCTAAAATGTGTTTTTAGTGTTTAGATTTAACGCCTGGACAGACTCCTGATCTTCTTTGATCAATTGGAAGCAACATTGTCGTATGGTTGTGTAGAAAAACATGTTCTTAAAGGAAAATTCACCATAAAATTACAAACAATACATATTTATCCTCTTACCTGTAGTGCTGTTCATCTGTCTAGACTATGTTTGCCTTCTCTAGACTACTGTGAAACTAGGTGGCAACTCATCAACAATGTCTCTTTCCAGGTGTCATAACCAGGTTACTCATGTGAGAACTATTTTGTTTCTACTGAACTTTACCCTCCAACTGTTTTCCCTCAGTATCGTTTGGGCTCGTTGCAAACATCTCACTTCACTGATGTCCCTGTTGCTCTGTAGTTGAGTACCAGTGATGTTCTGAGGAGTTTTAATCACCTGCTGTAGAGGAAAAGAATCTAGGCTTCCTAAGTTTCCGTAGAAAGTAGAGTTTGTTTAGTTGCTCAACTGCTCCACAACGGCAGCTAACGATCCTGCCAGTTTACTCTTTAATTTCCAAGAAACTGACAATGCCAAATCTATGTTCCTCTTAGTCCTGCTAATTCTTAGAAGCAGCATGGAGCCATCAGATAGCAGAAATCCTCAGATGAACCACGGGCCTTAGGCTAGACAATGAAGGATTCTTGTCTGGGCCAGTTATGGGAACAAAGTGTGTACCTTTTTTTCTGAGTATCTATCTATCTAGTCTTTCACAAGAAGCAAGAAGGTGTGTGCCCTACTGGCAAATCAGATTCAAGTTAAAATACCGCGTAGGTCCAACCCCCTTTTCCAAACCTTGGACAAGATACAAATATAAAACACTATGATTTGAAACATTTAAATGTACGCTATTATGATTAAGTTTTATAAATGAGAATTAAACGGGGCGTTAAAAGGAAGGAAAACAGAACAAATTCCAGGCATGTGAATGTTTCCGTTTGTTTTCACAGCAGCCAGTATCTGTCTGACGATCTGGACTGATGTCTGAGCAGACAAACACATTGTAATGACCCACTGTGTCGTAGTATGTACTGACGATCTTCTTCATTCCACAGCTTGTTTTTGTCTTACTCAGGTATCTGCTGGGATTCTTAAAGGAAAAAAACAACAACAACAACAAAAAAAAAAAGATGACAGCTTCACACCTTCAGCCAGCTGTGTAATTATGGAGGAGTAAATGACAGCCATGCTGCCGGTATGCACAGCAAAATGTCAGCAATGCAGATGTCATAAAAGCCAGCAGTTTGTTTACCAAAGACGATGAGCGTGTACGCATGTACGGTGTGTGTATGTGTGTGTGTGTGTGTGTGTGTGTGTGTGTGTGTGTGTGTGTGTGTGTGAGAAAGAGACCATTGTGTGCAGTGAGGTAAGCTGTGTGTACACATGAATCCAAAAACTATTTCTATTTGTGAAAATGTGTGCTTGTGTTTTCATTCTTTCTTTGTGTATACACTGGTGTGTGTGTGTGTGTGTGTGTGTGTGTGTGTGTGTCCACGGTCATGCTGATGCATTTTGATGTGTGCTCCTGTGTAAAGGCATGTCCTGACAGGTGAACGTCTCCACTAAATATGGAGCATGCCTTGCCCAGATCCCTCCTCTCCTGCAAGTGTGGGCCTGTTTTTTTTTATTTTCCCTGTTTCTCAATGGGGCCGGCCACTGACTCACTGCAGCCTTCATACCTGGCGAAACACACCACTTCCATGCAGTTTGAAACAAAACACACACCTGTAACACAAACTAACCACCAACAGTCCCCCTTTGAATCTGTTGAGCAATTGAATGTTGCAGCAATGCGTGGGCGGTACGGTGGCAAACTGAGCTATTCAGCAAGACAAAAACATGTCTGGGATTTTTAAGCCCGATGGAACTCGAGCAGCCCGATGAAAACTACAGCCAGAGTGTAGCTGATTAATGGGTGACACTTAACATACAGTTCAGTGCTTTCAGAGATGCTTTTATCAGAGTCGTCAAAGGTGGAGGCCATTGGTTGTTGAGTAAAGCTATCACATTCCATCTTGAAAAGAAAATGCTTTCATTCCTTTGGCCCTTACTTTGTGAGAAGAAAGGCTCAGCGTTAAGGTCGCCTCATGCTCACAAACATGTACATGTTTATCTTCAGAAAATAATAAACTGTTACGATGCGAGGTGTTGGGTCGGAAAAGCAGGAGCTGTTGGTGCTGTGGAAACAAGTTCTTCTAAATAAATTGTACAATACTGAAGAACCTGAGTTATAAAATGGGGCTTTATATGTAGTGTGAAAGTTTCCCATTACATTTAAAAGTCTTGGATTCAAAATGTTAGTTATACTTAAAATACAGAAGCATTCAAAAGTAGTAAATTATATCAGACTCCATATTGTATTTATCAGTTTCTACACTGTCAGCTCAGTCCTGGAGACTGTGCATGTGTCGCTGTTGTTGTTGTTGTTGTTGTTGTTGTTGTTGTGGGAACTACCACAGAGGTGACTCAGAGTATTTGTCGGATGATCATATCAACAGTCAGATTTTTGTCAGCAGGAGAGCTTCATAATCATGCAAGTGCAGTCACCAGACTTCACAGGTATGAAGTTGAATCACAGTTCCGAGCAAGGAGGCCAAACTATGGATGACGGAAGTAGGAACCCTCCAGCCCTGACCCACATTCATTTTAAATTACGGCGTAGTATTGTTATCTCCTTGTCTCACCAAACTTTACAAGTGTGTAGTTGAACTCCATCATGGGTGTGGTCTGTGTAAGCGTCCCCCAGCCCCCATACTGACTCCTCATGTCACACATACTAATCACCAATGAGTAGTCGTGGGTCAGAATGGAAACATGTTGGGTGACGTCTGGTACCGCAGCTGGTGTGATCCTGTCACAGAGGGTCTATTACTACACACCACTAACGCATTAATGTGAAAGAAATACTTTTGATATAGGTGTAAATACTGAGTCTGTAGCAGGGCTGCAGGACAGGAGGCACAGTACCACCTGGATAAGTTTCCTGTCTGTCACCTGGCTCACACGCAGTCAAATACAATTAACACTCAAATTCCCATCAGCTGTTTCACCTAAACCACATGTCACTGGATTGTGGGCACAAAACGGAGCACAGTGTGAGCCGGTGCAACATCCTGATACCTTTAATCACACATTTTTAATACAAAATATTAATCTAATGAGTATTTATATAAAAGCCAATGATTTAATAAATACACTTGCATCACCTTTAAAGTGAGTCATATCATTTATCTCGTTACAAGTGATATGAAATATTATTCAAACGTTTGTAGAAAACACATGAGCTAATAACTAAAGTAAATGCAGTATTATTTGATCAATATTTAAGCTTCCTTCATCTGGTGTGATAGCTCAGGAAAAAAAAAGGGAAGCGACTGAATGTTGTTCGGGGATTCTTGGCTTCTTTACTATCAGATAATCCCGCTTGCATCCTGTCAGCTGCAGCTCTTTCAAACGTCCTGTTTCTCCACCTCACGCTTTGTTCCGAGCCCTAAGTGGTTAACAGCCATCTCGCTGACTCTTAAATGGCCCAGATTGCCATTACTAAGGTCTTCTGGAGCCATCCCTTACCCTTTTAATGACAGCTGCTTCCGCCATTAATTCTCAATCAATAATGCAAAAACACTCAGAGCACAGTCCATCCTGCCACAGCTTTATTTTCTAATGCTCTCCGAAAGCTAATGAGTCAGGCTAATTGGTCCGTCATCATCACCACTCAGGAGTTTACCAGAGGAAGTGGCTCTTTCCTTTTTAACTTTAAAGAGCATTATCTGAACAACTGGTTTCCAGTGACTGACCTGCACGACTTGTGAAAGCAAACTCTCTGCTTGTTCCCTCAATGCAGAGTTTTCCCATTGTCTATTGTATTTGATTAAATGCATTTGCTGCTGGCAATCACACATATTTTCCGTGTGTCCACACGCTTCAGAACATAGCAGAGCTGTGAGAATGTTCTGAAAGTCCTCCGAGTTAGGAATGCATTTAGCTTTTAGCTAGTGTTTTAGTTTCAGGGTCGTCTGATAATGGGAAGAGAAACCATTTAGAAACCTTGGTTTTCATAAAACATAAAAAAAAAACAGAAAGAAAGAAAAAAAACACAGGCATAGATGGAAGGGAACCAGAGCTGTTTATATTTAGAACTGCGTGGGTTCATTTAATAAGAGTTGGACTGAGTGTGTTCAGTTATGAGCCAGGCGGCACTGATAGTTGGGAAAGAAAATGATAAAATGATAAAGGGATAATATGTGATATTTGGACAGAAAGTAGTTTAAAATATAAAAGAAATGAATTAGCATTATCAGCAGAAGATGATTTGACAACAGTATTGTCATTAAGTAGCAACAGCCAATAAATGTTAGCTAAGTAAAAGATCGGAAAAATCACAGATAAGTTAGTTGATGTTGTTAGTCTGATTTTTTCTATTTCTCTCCTGTCACAACACTTTGCTTATGCTCTGCTTAGGATTACGCCCAAAAACATTTGGTTAGGGTGAAGAAAACATCATGGTTTGGCTTAAAATATCTGTTTTGGTCTCCTTAAAAGTATCCTGTAGTGTGACTCCAACAGCAGTCGGCTGTTCAGCAGCCTTGTTGGCTGGTAATAATGGAGTAAATCATCTCTGTTGCAATATAAAAAAAAACAACTTACCAGATGTAAAGAAGTAAAGAAATCCCTGATTTACCAAAACAAATATTTCTTCTGGCCACTGGGTTTAAATCACCACATGTTGTAGAGTATCAAGTTTCCGTAGGTTTCAGTAGATTATTCTCAGTCTGAGTTCATGTTTCGGTGCCACAGAAATGTTGAAGTGGGAGAAAGAAACCCTACAGGAACCTTTACAGGCGCGAATAAACAGCAGTGTGATGCTAAATGAGATGCCTCCGAGAGAAACAAACAGTCTGTGATCGGCGTGGATGTGACGATAGCAGGTGCAGCTCTTCTTATATGATCTATTGTCACATTAACTCTGTAATACCACTCAATACTAGTGTCTGAGGCTATTTCCTAATGGTAATTCACCTCATTTAGCAAAGCACAGCATTTTGTTAGCTTATGGACAAAATAATGTGTTTGGGAGTCCAGCAGTTATGAGAAATGAACCGGGATATATATATATATATATATTTTTTTTTTTTTTCACCAAGCGTCAAAGGCCGGATGAACCGCAGTTTGAAAATGCAATCATTGTGCCATATGTAATTTTTCACTCTGAACTCCCCCCGCCCCTCCCTCTCCTCTTGCCGATATGAGGGGGCTTCCCAAATCCAATATTATCTTGTAAAAACATGTAGGCGGATGGATTATCCATAAATCACACCGTATGCAATGCTGCTGCATGATCGGGGGGTCATGTAATCATCTCGATCTTCTCAAACAAATAGTCCCGCGCTCGATCGATACCGGTTCAGACGCAGGCGAGAGAAATGCTTTTCTTCATAGATTTTGTAATCAGCAATAGCCTCTCGGTTAGACGCCGGCTGCTGTGTGTTTTTCAGTAAAGACTAAGTGTGCGAGGTGACTAAATGGCTGCAGTATTGAATGTGTTTTGAATAACGGGCTGCGTGACCTGTCCTGATGAAGGACAGCGGAAAGGGTCTGTGTGGCAGGAGATTTGTGGCCAGCCGTGACCTAAAGGTTAGAACAACCTGACTTATGACCCCCGAGCCAGTGGACAGAACTCAGCCGAGCGTCAGGAAAAAGTTGTTAATAGGCTTTAAATCGGAAATATGGATAGCCTGCTGTGGGCGTGAGTAATTTACCGAACACATGCCTCCCTTGCAAAAGAATTGCGTGATTGAACACTGGCGATGCATTGATGATTACAGGAAAGAAAATCAATATCAGCATCTTTATATTTGATGCTTGTTTAAGCAGGATGGCCTCTTAAGAGCTGGATCTCTTTTCATGGGCGATTATGTGACTTATAAGCAAGCACGGACACAATAAGGACGCAGAGGAAGGAAATAAGGAAACGGGGAAACAGACGATAAAAAAACAAAGGGAATTGAAGCACAAAAAGGAGAAAAGAAGAGAAACTTTAAAGACATACAAACCATTTTTTAAAACGATAAAAAGCTCCATTCAGTTGGTGCAATGAAATGTTACCTTGATCCATCAAACGACAGAAAAAATAAGATGTGATGCTCTGAATGTATAACAGTGTATTTATTCCATAATTACATAATAACAGATTCACAGCAAATGATCCTGATGATTCACACAAGACAACTGATCACCTAAAATGTTAATTTTCCACAAACTAATAAACTTGTTTTTTTTTTTACTTGTTGTTATTAATGAACGCATCATTTCTGTCTGTAAGTTTGACAGGAAGTGATTGTTATGGAACCCACTGTGTTCGCTTTGAAAAACCTTCCTCGTTAATGCCGTGACGGTGACATTATTTAGTCTGCATTCAGATGAAACACTGGAAACGATGTTCAGCAAATGAAATGATCCTGGATGATGGTGAGGAATGTTTAAAATATATATTTTTTGGGGGCGTCGCGATCGATCGTCCGATTTCTAGTGAAAACTAGCCAGAGTTGGTCTTAAAGGAAACAGCTCAGGCTGATGTATCCTTGTTCAAATAAAAACAATAATACACATTTATTTTGTAAAGAAAGTGTTTTCAAAGTTCTGAACATGAATCTGTTTAAAGCGGCTCTCTAACCGTCTCTTCTCTCTACTGCTTCCTCGTCTCTATTTCTTCTCCAATGGATTTTCGAGTGTAAGGCTGTGGAGCATCGCTGCAAAATTGCAGCTCTCGAGAGACGTACTTGTTCTTTTTGATTCTGAGAGGCTGAACCCAAAATCTTAGCTGACACTATTCTGCCATCAGCACCACCCAGGAACAACAGACGACACCAGAACCAGAGGACAGTTGCTTTCAAGAGTGTCGGACTCAGTGATGGAAAATATTTACACTAGAAATAAAAAGGAGTTGGAGTTTATTTGACATCGTACATGGCTGTCGTTCTCGTCCCAAACACACCAAAAAGGTTTTCTAACAGCTTGTTGTGACATGTGAGAAGACAAATACATTGTGGCATTTTATATTTCTCTGGCCCACAATCTGCTGACAGGGTGAAAATAAAAGTTCTATTCTTCTGCGTATGATATGTTTCAGGATGACATTTCAAAATTGAGCAGCCTCAGAGCAGAGATCCACCGTCTAAATGACCTTCACACAGCACGGCAGCTCTGTTTCCTACATCAGGCTGGGAATGTATCATAAGATCCAGTTGTTTGGTATGATAACATCCCGTGATTGTGGATGCAGCATATTGCCTAATTATATCATGCGAGCTCTGTATCTGGAAGCATATTATCACTGTGTGGCGGTGTGTGTTTGAACCCACATGACCAACGCGCATTTCTGTACTTACTCAGATGTAATTTAGTTAAAATGTCAGTGTGTGTGTGTGTGTGTGTGTGTGTGTGTGTGTGTGTGTGTGTGTGTGTGTGTGTGAGAGAGAGAGAGAGAGTGTGTCTGGAAGCTTTCCTTTCTACTTCTTGAATAGTATCCTTGAAGAATATGTCACACGATGTTAAAATAAAGGAGCCCTAAATGTTCTGGCTTCAGGCACAGTGACGGTTCAAGTGGGTATTTAAAATATGTTTGAATTTCTTAGACTTCTTATGAATTTAAGGTAATGTGTCCCCTCAGAGATGATCTGTTGCAGGACTTGGTTATTAGCGTCGCACTTTAGTCACCGCTGATTCTCACTGCCGCTCTGACCGCAACCTTCCATAACCAATGAAGGGAGTCAGATCGACGCTCACGTCGCTGCGTGGCGAGCTGCCGTCATTCACCCTCGTGACAAGTTTAAAAGCATCTTCATCTCCGCAGCACGTTCCTGTAACTTTGCTGTGTTAAGCCTCAGGGACTTGCTTGCTAGCTATACTGAGGAAGCTAAGCTAATTTCACTCACCAACACGCCACATAAAAGAACCACTGCCACTCTTGTATTCATGCATCTTTGAGTGTATAAGGGGGAAACAGAGATGTAACGTTTCTTAATTGAGAAGCAACAAACTTCTTTTAATAATCTTCTTCACACAAATGCAAACATCTCCTGCCTTACGCCAACTCTGAGGGGACACACTGCTTTTTCTGTGGTCTCTGGGTGAGACATCGGAAAAATAAGTGTCTTTTATGAACTGACAATTCTATGGTCAAGGTTTGGTTAAGTTCAGTAGCAACAACAACTTTGTTGCAGGTGAAGAAACACATCAAGGTTTGGGTTAGAAATAAACATCTGTTTACAGCTGGGGAACGACTACAGTCATGGTTAAAAGACGCCAACGCTGACTGTCTGTAGGAAACAGGAAATAATCAGTGATCTGCTTCCTCTGCCGACTAAGTGGCTCTTTAACAATGTCACACTACTTCCTGCTCTGTTTGCAAAGGACCTGAGTCATAGTTACCAAGGCCACTACAAGGCTTGATCACTTAAATGTTAATAAACCTCGCTGAAATAACAGATCCTGTCACTTTTAGTGGATGGACAGATTTCTTTATGCTGGTCTTACATGTGGTGTGTGTGTGTGTGTGTGTGTGTGTGTGTGTGTGTGTGTGTGTGTATATATATGCAGGTAGCCAGCCTGAGTCAGGCAGATTATGGCTTACTGACAGCTCATTCAGCTGCCAGAGGATTACATGTGATCGTGCTACGCTCATACACTGTTTACATTATTGCCATATGTGGTTTAGTTAAATCAGTGTTTGCTCAGACCGGGCTTTTGTGTTCTCAAAAAGACCAAACGCTGATGTACACGAACATGACGAACAAGCTCTGTGACGCATGTATGTCATCCACTACTTTCTTTATCATGTCTGTCTGGCAGCCATCCATGGCTTTCAATGGTAGCTCTATCTGGCAACCAAATTGGAGAAAATCAAACTTCTGCAGCTTAAACTTCAGATATTAATTTCTGGATAGGGATCAAACCGGAGCTACAAGAAGAGGGATTTTCAGTCTCACATTCATCAGCGTGAACAAGAATAAGATGCTAATGTTGCTCTTTATCTGCCAGATGTGTAAACAGCAATTATCTACCAACACATTAGCCATATAACAACTTAATAAGTAACAATAACTCAGGGTTTGTTTTTCTCCCCCCCCAGTATTTAGTAATAGTGTGTCAGAGAGGGGTTCTGTCGCTAATGTTTGCCATTAAGTACATCAGCGCAAACTGTCGTTGTTCGCTTGCAGTATAATTTTCTGTTCCATTAAAGGCGGCTATTAAGTGTAACCTGTAACTTTAACTCACCAAACAAAGGTTAAAGAAGACGGTTGTACTGCTGCTTGTGCTGTTAATGTAAAAACCCCTCACCCTCGACAGATGTGCTTCATTTCTATCTAATTGAACTCTGCCTCGCTGTGATTGGTCCCCCGCTGTTTGTGAATGAGAACACTCACTGGGAAATGTCATTCATGTGTTTGGCTCAAACTCAGATTAAAGGTCCCATTATTGTCAAATGGCCCGCTGTTAATATCCCCAGGCACATTGCTTTGTGGAGGTCACCATGTTAATAGATACAAAACTAGCCCATTAGCATTTTGCACGCATGCTGCGCAAGTAAGAGCTTTTAAACGGAGTCAGAGAGGTTTTTTTTTACCGTCATGTGTAATGTTTGATTGTGAATATTTGTAGAGGTAATTCATTTTAATGCAACTGATCATGTTTATCATTGCTGCGAGAACATATCTATCCATTAAATTATATTCTAACCATCTTATTCAATGGAATTTACTCATCTCAGTGGACTAGAGTCCTTCAAGCTACTCATAAATGAAATAAATATATGAAGTAAAACATTTGCTTTTATTGAATATCTGAACCACTGACGCACAAGGTTGTGTATTTAGTTTAAAACTCGAGGTCACTCTTAACTTAAAGGACACACGTGGTGGAAAATAGAATGTGGCGTCCGTGACTGTTAACTAAACAACAGATGGACATATTGGCCTGATTTTGGACATACTGGATTGAAACCAGAGCTGAACACAGAAGGATAAACATTGAAATTGATGGTATTGATTGAATTACTGGAAACTGCCTCAGGTGATGAAGAAACAGTCAGGATGAATTTCTCGGGGAGGTTGAAGCCGAGCTGGAGAAGGACAGACGTCGATCACTGGCAAGAAGACGGGAAAATAATATGATTTACTCTAGACTTTCATGTTTATTAATTCTGGGTCTTCAAAAACTGTAAAAGCACCGCTGTATATATCAAAAATACATTTTCTTTTCCTCCTTTTTGCTTCAACAGTGTCTTTTGTGCTCTTGAAGCGCAACGTCCTACAGCACATTTCACAACAGATGACTAACATGCTCTGTGATGCATGTATGTAATGGCTTCTGTTGCAACGGTAAGTCAAGCACACTCCATTACTGAGAATACCGGTCATCCATTACTAGTGTGTGTGTGTGTGTGTGTGTGTGTGTGTGTGTGTGTGTGTGTGTGTGTGTGTGTGTGTGTGTGTGTGTGCGTGTGTGTGTGTGTGTGCCCTTTGGCAGAAATGTTAGATGGCAAAGAAAAAAAGAAAAAAAATCAGTTTTCAATTGAACAGTTTACCAGCCCGTTACGGAAAATCTGTGTTGATGTCGTACAATTGATGCGTTCAAGATAAAAAGGCAGAGCAGGAAACTTGCATGAGAGAAGACATTTCATGCAGGTCGATCACAACTCATTCATGTTTCTCAAAGAAAATCTCTTGATGATGAATCAGGCGATGAAACTGCAGCAGGCGGGATATTTAACGATTATTTCTGGTTAAAGAGAGGATCGCAGATATGAGAGGAAGGCTTGTGCCGACATCATGGGAGTCTGACATCTGCGCTTTGGCTGCGTTTGTGAAACAAAATGATTTAATGCACACAGGATGGACTTCCTGTATTAGTCATCCAGTCGCATTCTCTAAAACGTGCTGCACTGGAAGTTGTCAAGTTTCCCACTGGATGGAAGCTCCGGCCATTTTTCTGATCCGGGTGTCAATTAGATTCTTCACATCTGACACATCTGACCTTTTCAAACGAGAGCGTTTAACAATTAAAAACTCGTCTCATACGTTCTTTTTTATGGATGAATGTTTTGTGTTTGTAAATTCTTACGACGATTACATCCATGTCCTGAGTTTTCTACTCTCCTCTTGTGTTCTGGTAGTTCTGTGTGTCCTCGCAAAGGACGATGGTGGCAATAAGCAAAGCCTATGGCCACGAGATGGGATTGACTGAGTCATTCATTCATTCATGGGGTCTGTCCCAAGGGGTCGACCTGACACGGAGAATAGATGGTCACAGATTTCTAAGGAGCAACAAAGTGGGTTTGTGACCGGAAGACTGTCTGCTCAATTTCCTGGAACGTCTGGGAAAAGAAATGTTTCCCTTTGCTTCATTGCCGCTTCACTGCTGATGTTTCCTTGAGCAAGACACTGAAGCGTGAACCGAACACATTTTGCTGAGTAGTCTACAACAGTGGGAGACTGTCATTTTTGTAACTGTGCAAAGGTGCTTGACAAATTACTCTGGATTTGGATATTAAGTTAACTTCCCTTTTATATTTTAACATTCAAAACCATGTTGACAGTACCGTGTCTTGTAATAAGACGAATGGTGTCAGACTTTAAATATTGGCATGTTGTCATGGCTCTAACAGTCTCCTTCAGGGTTTATTCCTTTTTTTTTTATGTTCTTCTTCTTTTCACAAAATATTCTGACATTGGAGTAATATAAAGCTAACAAAGCCTGAAAAGATGCTTTCTCCATTCACTCATTCCAAAACGTCTAAACTATTCAAAAACAGAACAAGGGTCTTTGAGATTCGTCATACACCGAATGTGAGGAGATAAAACAAAAAAATAAATGTGAAACTCTGAGTTTTTGTTGACCCAAGAGTCTGACAAAGACAAAGTTCTCTCTTCCAGCATGTACTAAATGATGTACACATAAGTGAAGCTTGCAGTGTTGTGTATATGCTGCATATGTTGGTTAGTTCCTGCATGGGTCACACCTGCATGTCAGGAGATGGAGGTAATGGTGGTGAAGTTGCAGGTAGATGAAAACTGGCTCTAAAGTCAGAGGCCACTTTGTATGCATGAAACCTCTGGATGTCTTTAACAATATATCAGGACATTTTCCAGCCATGCTGAAGATTTTTGATGACACATTGGAATTTTTTTCCAACAGTGTTTGTAGCCACAAGCTGGATACATATTAAATGAGACAGTGGTGGCTTTCCTAGCTCTGTTGCCATTACCGTGGCTGGAAACTATCCCAAGCAACCAACGCTTCTTGAGTCTGCACCCAACCGGATCAAAAGCATAGCATTAACACAACACGAAACTCAAACTGAACCTGAAGAAAGGTCGAGTTTCATCACATCTGTGCTGATTCCCACCATTTATTCTGGCGATTGGGTTGTGATTAAAGGTCATAGCGCTCCAACTGGATGGAAACCTTTTCAACTCGAGAGCAAATCCAAAAATAACAGCCTTAAATGCAGATTGCGGGTCGTACAGTTCCTAAAATATCATTATGGTTTTTTGAATGGAACCATCATATTTATAACTATAATTATCTATGTCAAGTTAAAACATAAAAACCATCAGATTTAGGAGTAAAGTGTTCGGTCTTTCCACTGCAGCAATATCAGTGTTATAAATAACATTCCTCGAGACTGTTCTGTGGTTTGTTGCCTCGAATCAAACCTCATTAGACCAGCACAACAAATGTATCACTGACATGGTTTGGCATGAGAGCCCCGCTGCCAAACGCTATAGTTTAATGATCATATAAAAAAGAAAATAACTGAAATAGCTGATCCTCTCCTCTCGCTGGGTGCCCAGACTACGATAAAGCTTGATAGAGATTAGTCCCCCCTCTCCTCCCCAAATGTGGTTTATTTCTTTCTTTTTTTTTTTTTTTTTTTTTTTTTTTGCAGGTGAGCATTTTTCCCCCTCCTGCTAATCTCTTCAAACATTTTCAGCTGAGCTGAATGCAGACTGGTGTGAGTGATCAAGCTAAATTGCCTAAGAGGCCATTAATAGTTTATAGGGTCGAGGCTGATGAAAGACAGGCAGGAGGAGAAGGAGAAGAAAGCTAATTAAATCAGTGTCGGGGGGTCGCTGGTGTCTTGGGCTGGCATGGTGGGCCGTAAAGATTACCATTATCACTTTCATTACCCCGGCTGATTGTTTGGAGGTGGGGGGGGGGCGGCGGTGTTGGGGACGGAGGGACACGTGGCATCAAATTGCTTCGCCATCCCCATTTACAAACCTCTGACAATTTCCATTATCGTAAAGTTATGGCACAGAGGGGGAGAGATTTGATTTCACAAACAATTCTTGCCCACCCTCTGTTATATCATTTTCATGGTGTGCTGGATTTTCTAGCTTTATAGATACAGTATAGAAAGAGTGCAGTTAGGATTCCATTGGTTAGAAAGACACCACATGGCCCAAGTATGTGGCCTAAAGTCTGTGTTCCCTAAAACATCACATTCATCTGCTCCTACATCCACTGTGGTTTCAGGTTTCTCCCCAAGATTTTTTGAAACCTGGCCAAAGAGACAGTCCAACACTGATGCTGGCTGATAACGCCCCACTCGTAGTCCTTGTTCCAGCCCATATGCACATTTTGTTGATCTGGCTCTGTGTGCAGGGGCACTGCCATGTTGAAACAGTGAAATGACACTCCCTAAACTGTTGTCACAAAGTAAGACAGGACTACTTTCATTGTGTGCTGTAGTAGTAAGATTTTTATTGGTTGGAACAAAGTCTTGAGCCCAAAGCCAAACAATAAAATCCAGCCTGAGACTAAACATAAACACAAGTATGTGGGGAGTGTGTCCACATACTGTTGAACATTAAGTGGTGGAGTAACAAGTGTACTGAGTACTCAAAGGGGTAAATTGTTGATAATGTTGGTTCATTTTATGAATGTTGTACACTGGGTGTCTGACCGTGTTGACATTATTTCAAAGACGTGTTTGTATTGTGTTGCAGAAATGTCTACTGAAGTTTGCATGCCAACAATCATCAGCCACCAACGCTGATGTTCCAGCTCTTTGATGTTTGACCCCGCCTGCCATGTGCTCTCATCCCTGGACTCACAGTCCTAGTCAGAGCTGCTGTAAATCGCCTCCATACTGTATCCCTTTTCTTAAAACTGGCATCTATTGGTGTTGTGACTGTGTCCTGACCCAGTCTGATATCACAATGACACGCCCCAAGATCCAAGGTCACAGTCCAGGCAAACTCCAAGGCCACTAGCATCACAGCTAACCAAGCTAATTAGCTAACAGTAGCTAGATACAGCCAAGAATAGTTATACTTTCCATTACATCTGCTGGCCTGGCCCTGCTCAGTTTGGCATGGCCAGGCTTTTGCTATTCCATCACACCTGGGCTACCTACCTGAAGGTGGCCAATACTAGTGATGTGTTTGTCTTAATCCCTGCAGCACTATCGAAGAATCAGCGCCAACAAAGTGTCTCTGCTAATTCAGTTATAAACACGAATCATTTACTATAACTTCTTCACAATAAAAGCCTCCCCTTCTGTCTCCACATATATTGTGTATAATGAAGACCAAGGCTTCACTCTCGAGAGGCTGAAGCACAGATATCATTGTTCTATCTAACTTAAACTTATTGCAGTGCCATATGTATGATAACAAAGCATCTGTTATTAAAGTTTGCAAAATAAAAGTGGAGAATGTGAAGGTAGGCCAATGTAAAATCACATATGTTCTGCCATGCTTTGAATCCCACTGCAAACCCACTGTTTGTCCAGCGAGGCAATAAGAGGAATGACCTTGTTCCCATAGCAATCTGCTGTTCATTATTGGATGCCGGTTTGGACCGGGCCTGTAACTCTTTCATACTTCTCCCCTCGTACACCCATTCTTTCAGCTCCTGCCACGGACGGGGTTCTGCCAGCCTGGGCGGTTTAACACAGTGTGCTGCCACTGGGTCGGGTTTATAAATATGCGCTAATGAGCTAGCGGCTGATTGTGCTGTGGCACGCTTACTCATTACCCGAGATCACCATGGAGACGCTGTCTGCGGAGGCAGCACTGGATGCCATGGTGCTCACATATGGAGCAGCATACATCCAGGGGAGTGACGCAGACGCGGTATATCTGAAATAAATACTTGCTAATGAGGAGCCAAAAAATCTGAGCCAGGACTGGACTGATGCTAATGATGATGGTGGCTTTGACTGAGCAGCTGATATTTCTGCTTATGTTCACAATAAATAAATAAGTCTATTTATCAGCAAAAAGTTCTCAGTTTTTCTAAGAATCTTATATTTTCTCAAGACAAACACAGGATAATACATGTCTCCACTGAAATCTGGGATGATAAAAACATAGCTTAGATAACTTAAAGGTCCAGTGTGCAGGATGCTGTGGTCTCTAGAACCGGTGTTTGGTTTGTCTGTTCTATGGCTGACTAACATGACCAAAATGCAACAAATCCTGGTTTTTGGTGATTATACACTAATGAAAACATAATTAACAATGTCATCTTCCATTTCTGGAAAAAAATATCCCTTAAATCCTTCATCCTCATCCTCTGGGTATCAATTCTGACCAATTGACCAACACTGCATATATATACATACCATATATATTATTATTATATCGTATTATGTGGTATGTTGTCTTATCATATTGTACGACCATAGGTCATTGGTAATGTATTCCAGATTCATAACATTAGAAACTACTTGAGTTCAAGCAGAGAAGCCATCGGCAACATATTCAAATAAACATTTCTATATTAGCTTGAATGTTGATAAATGATTCAGATGTTGTGGTGTGACAGGAAACACTGCGAGAGAGGAAAAATAGGCAAAAAAAGGATTGCAAATCCCATTTTCATTTAATTGGTTGCAGGCCAAACCCCATAGGAGTGTTTCTCCCTCTCTCCCTCTCTCTGTCCTTTATGTAATAAGCAAGAACATATGAAAAAAATTAGATTTACCGATTCACCAGGTGGTGTATCCAAGTCCACATCTCTGCTAATGACTGTCTCTGAAATGTGTGTAGAGACAGGCTTATTGACTTTTGTTGCCTGCGGTGTATGAATGCAGTCAGATGCTGCTCTGTCCTTTACTCTCTGCAGTGGTACTTACTGTTTCTGTTCTGATCCAACACCAAACTGGGAGAGGGGATTAGAGAGACAGCCGGCCTGCTGGATCCCAGCCCTGCTTCTATAAATCACGCTTTTAGGGAGGCTTTAGTAAGTGGCTAATCAAAAAATGTCAGAACAGGTTATGTAATGAGGCATAAATCATGTCTGAGATTCTCTTTGTTTTGTTGTTCTGTCCCAAAATGTCTGCGCTGTTGTTGTCTGGGTTTTAAGTAAGTGGTTAACAGATGTAGCAAGTGCTGAACCCTCACTTTCTGACTGCACATCGGCCCGGCTAATGCTGAACATTAAGAATGGATCAGAAAACTGGCGTTAGGTTTCCTTTCTACAACAAAGACACGTAACAACCAGCCAGTGGAAGCTTGGAGGTTTAAATCTCAGATTTAATTCGATTTGGATGTTTTCAATGGAGATTTTATTTGTCGTCAGTTGATGGTTTCAAGGTGACACGTGGATCCTAATTCAAACTTTACTCCACGTGTTATTTTCCTATAAAACTGAGTTACCTGAATCTTCTTTCAATCTGGAAACGAGTACAATCTCCAAAGTACGCTATTCATCTTTAATGAGCTGCACTGAAATGCCATCTCATTGTACGCACTCTTCTTGAAACCCCTGCTCAATCTTGCCTGTGCTTTTGAAATTCAAACCTTTAGAAATAACCATAATCATTGCATGTAAAGTGCACAACTGAAGGGACCACGTATGACTTTGAGTCTCTACATGAAATAATGGAACATTGCCATATGACACTGAAAACCTCACAAAAACCCTCATCAACAGTGAAGTTATATCCCTGATTCCAATGCAGCACGTTGAAATGTTGCTGCTCAAACAATACTGTATATTGTGAAGCCTTGTTGCATTATTTAAAGTCATACACAGCATGATGAAGCCTTGATATCGTAATTGAGAAGTCATCCGCGGAGTTTTTGAGTGACGTTTGGCAACAGCACGCAGACCGAAACCTCTTTGATGATCAGAATATTGAAAAAATAGAAACTGACATCAAACAAAAGGTGAATTATATTAACTCATGGAAACCATTGCAACCGCCATGATCAGTCTCTTTCCTACAACCCTGAAAGTGTTTGAAGAGTGTTAGGGCTCAGATCCATGATGGATCCAAAAGTGATACCCGTTGAGAGCGTGGTTTTTGTAGGTCCTCAGCATGGGCTCCACCGTTCAGCTGTGATTCACTGAAACCCTCTTTGAATTACGTTGAGTTGGATCACAACGGTAGCTACAAATTTGCGTTTTTCCTGCTCCCCCAGATAGCCCCAAAACAAAAGAACAGAACTAGGAGAGGAGTTGTGGACACTGGAGTTCCAACTAAATATGTCGTGGAAGCTCCAGTGAATTGTGATAGCGTAAGAATTGTGTAATCTGGACACGTCCTCTTTAATATATTCACAAGAAGGTGATGAGAGCACGCTCTGATTCCAATCTGATTTGATTCTGCCGAGTTGCCTCAAACTTGTGCAACATATTAAAGGAGACATGGAATAGTTGTGTGTGTGTGTGTGTGTGTGTGTGTGTGTGTGTGTGTGTGTGTGTGTGTGATGATCTCCTGGTGTTTGGGAGAGTTTGTGGATCGGGCTTTTATGAGCTCGGCCATCAGCTCTGTCTCCCACTGCTGCAATGTTTCTGCTAGTGCTGAACTGTTCTGTTGCCAGGCACTGTAATGGAAAAACAGAGGGTCCAAGTACTGTGTGTGTGTGTGTGTGTGTGTGTGTGTGTGTGTGTGTGTGTGTGTGTGTGTGTGTGTGGGGGGTTGAGTATGTGCATATGTGTGTTTGCGTACGTGTGTGTGTGTGTACACGTGTGTCACAAGTGTTAGGAGGGAGGGAGTTTATTTTTGTGTGTGCATGTGTCAGCATGTGTGGGTGTGTGTATGCACATATTGTAGAGGTTTGCAACAGTGGTGTGTGTGTGTGTGTGTGTGTATGTGTGTTTGTGTGTTTGCTCATGTGTATGTATCTTTTTTTTGTGTGTGTGTGTGCTTAGGTGACAATCACACAGCACTAAGCAAATACCTGCACGAGTTTCAGATACACACACACCAACAACAACCACAGAGAGGGAATATAACCATGACCAGTGACCATGTTTGTGTGTTTGTGCGTGTGTGTACTCATACCCGGCTGTTGGAGTGCCTTTGTGCATGTGTGCCTTCCTGCATCTGTTTGTGCATTCACGCCACAAAACACAAAGGCAAATGGGAAACATGGAATGGGTGGAGGGGGCATTTGGGAGTGTGGGGTGTGGGGGTTTGGAGGGGTGACAGCTCTCCCAACATCTGCAGGTCCACTCCCCACATTCAGGGGATTCCTCGAGAAATGTACACTATTTGTCTGAGGCGATCGGAGGGAGGGAGGCGGACAGGCCTTCCTGACTTTGACTTTCGATAATATTGTGTGTGTTTGTTCCCACTGATACACTGAGCAGAGGAAATGAGTTTCGGTTGCAGAGAGACAAGAGCGACAGAAAGGGAGGAGGGTGGTGGTGGGGGGTGTCGGGGATGGTTTTCATTTAGCTCTCTTTATGAGTCAGGACAAAGCTAGCCGGGGTCAGGGAGGAACTGCGTGCGAGGAGAAGAGGGAGTTGACTTGTCTGGTTGATGTATGACAAATGCATGTAGGAAACGCAGGCGGAGGGGAATTGGATTCTTCCCTTCTCGGCGAGATGGCGATGACTTTCTCTTCCTTTTCTTTCCCCCCTCCAGGCAATGAGGTTATGGATTTGGACAGGTGTGAATACTGATGATGAATAGTAATGTTGTTAGCCCCGAGTGGAGCGCCGAGATGGATGGATGAGAGCGAGCGCTGGCTTTTGATTATGACGACTGCGGAAGGATCGGCCGCCCCCGTGAGAGTTTATGGGGCGTTATCTGGTGTAAATGGCAAAATAAATGGCTAATAAATTCTGCATCTTGTAGTTCGGATCTGCTTACAGCTTACGCGTGTCACTCACAATATGGGGGAAAAAAGGGGGTAGACACACATACCAGGAGTATATGCATCATCTGGTAACACACAGTAGCACAAACACAGCTGGCACAGCTGTACAGTATACATACACAGACAGTAAACACAACCAAAGATATACAGGCACATGCCACATAGTAACACTCGCTGTAGGAAAGCTCTCAGAAAAGCATCCAGATTCTTACAGTATTTCCCCCAAAATGTTCCAGCACCCCTTTATCACCACCCAAGTCTGACACCAACAAGATGACAGTAAGTTCCCACTGTCGACACTAAAATAAGAACTAATTAAAAGCAGTCCAGTATCTTCCCAGAGGACACATTAACATGCAGACCAGGCAAATCAAAGCAGCAACCTTCCGATAACAAGACGCTGTGAGCAGGGTTCGAACCTGCGCAGGGAAACCCCCATTGGATTTCGAGTCCAACGCCTTAACCTCTCAGCCATCACAGCTTCGTTTTTCTCATCCTCAACATACTCACCAGAGAAGATTAATCCACTCCCTGAAAAGTAATCCCCTCCCAAAAACAGGTGCAATTTACTCCTGCTTGAGGAGAAATCACTGACATTTGTGTCCTCTGTTAAGGTCACACAGACAGAGTGGACAGGGTGAGGAAGTCTGAGAAGCTATTAGGAGACACACTAACACCTTGTCCATTATGGTCTTTTCATCGGATTAGTTGAAGGGTGACCAAAATATAACACCAGCTGGATCCTTCAACAACTAAATATCATGATCGTTGGACCTTGGTCAACCATGACCACCACATTTCTAACAAATGTATTATGACACACTTTGAGGTTTTTCTTTTCATCACACACCTCTTCAGCCTGGATTGATCAATATTCAGTGTAAACAGACATATATATATAAAAAAAATTGCCTGGAGGAATTTAAAGACCTTATTTCCATACAATATAATTTTTTAGTGCCTCTTCATGAGTGATGAGAAGTCAATCATCAGTCAGTTTATGGGTGCATGTCAATGATAAGTGATAATACTAGTAGTAATATGACCTTAACCAGGTTATGAGCTAATATCTGAAAATATATTCGTGATAATGCCGTAAAAATAAAGAAGCCGATAAGACAAACACGATCAATGAAATCTTAGCAGTGAACAAATTACCTCCTAAAAATATCGATCAGCTGTTCTTTATTAGCGGTGGCAGAATTCAATTAGCGGACCTCCATCACGACGGCCCTAATTCAAACCACACAAGGTCAGAGGAGGGCGCGATCTGTTTACCTCCAGCTGATGAAGTGCTACATGGTCTGGACCCCCACTATCAACCACTGACCTTTGACCTCCGGTGTTGGTGCTGGCCAACATCTGGTCGGAGGCACCCCGGCGCCGCCGCTGCTGTGGTGGATGGAGGGAGGAAGGCTGGTGGGTGGTGCTGTTTCACATAATTCACACCTCAACAGACGGGAATCGGCTTTGAAGCCGGCGTTTCAAAGAGCTGCCGCTGTTCGTCCGTGCCGGGGGTCAACAGGTCGGGACGCTCGGTAATCATCTGAATACCATAACTGTATTCTGAGTTGTTATGCACAGTGGCATTTTACGATACAATTGGTCTAAAATTTAGACACATTTCTGCAGAAGACATGCATCTAAAAACATATTGTGTGTATAGTACAGTATAAACATGTAACATCACGTTGCTTGTTCACCAAACCATGGCTTTATATTGACGAGTCCGCCGTATTTGATGTGTTTATCAGGAAAGCAACATGAAGTCTCTCAAATCCTCCTCGGATTTTATGTTACTCAGGCTCAGCAGCCTCTCCACGGGTTCACTGGAGTGTTGAAGTTCGTGGACATCAGGAGAAGTCAGGCAACTGATCTACAAACCTGCATAAAAACACACATTTCATGATTTGATGCCAGTTGTGTGTAAAAGTTACAAATGAATGTAACTCAAGTAAAAACACGATTGATTAGCAAATAATAACCGAGTTTAGGAACAGTAACACATCACACGACGTAAGGGTAAAACATCTGGTGACACAACCAGGAAATGCTCCAAAGGCGAGACCGTCCCATTTAACAACAGCTGACGAGGTTAACAAAGTCTCTCTGAAGGACTCGCCTTTAAAGGCCAGGTGCTTCAGAGGATGCAGACCCTGAATTGAGACACAGCAACTGAACTTCAAATTGGTCCTTGCAGCCTGCAGTGTGTGAATGTGGCAGGTGTTGTAATGCCCTTACAGCTATTTTTATTTCAAAATCTAAAAATGTATATTTACACCAGGCCATGTGTGATTAAAGAATAAGCAGACAAGACAGGACAGTCAAAGCCAGCTCTCGTTACACCTTTCAATCGTAGGTGTCACAGACACATTTCAGTCAGCATCAGAAGTATCTGGCTTCACTACCTTCAGGCCTTTCTCCTCTACAGGTCACCCACTTCCTTTCAAAACCAGTCACGACCTTGCGGTGCCGCTCTCAAACTGGCAAATGTTCAAAAATGTACAAGGCCTAGAAAATCCATGGTCTAAACTGAAAAGGCAGACCGATTTAAAAGGTTAAGAGGGGCTTTCCCTGCAAGCGAGGGGTCACAAGTTCAAACTCTTACAACAGCCGATCTGTCCATTAACAGCCATGAAGTGTCTTTGAGTGAGACTGCGAGCTCCTCCCCGTAACTCTCTCCAGATAAGACTGTCAGCTAAACGCCTCAGATGTAAATTTCTGTGTCTCGTTAGCAGACAGCTTGACGGTGGCGCTCGTCTCTACCGGCTCTTCAGCTGCAGCCGGCTCCTAATGATGCCCCCTTTTCTGCATTTTTTCCCTCTCCTGAATGTAAATTCTCGGCGCCGGCAGCTGCAAAAGCCAGTCACTCCGAATGACACGTCCCATCTGTGCATCCCTCGCCGAGGATGTGACCAAACAAACAAGAGCAGCAGTACAGTGGCTTTGCAACGGCGCCATATGTTTTCCATATTCGCACCCTAAATCAACATTGCAAGGCAAGTTGTGTTTTCCTTTGAGGCGGCGTATTATGCAACAAAAGCACATGTCGGGGATAAAAAAAAAAAAAAAAAACGCTACCACTGTTGAAAAATGTGCTATGAAGTAACCCCCCCGCCTCCACTCACATATTATAAAAATACAACTGGCTTTCTCATGGTCGGCATTCCACACAGGATCACTTATACAATGTCTGGGGGAAAGTTTGCATTTCTTGGAAACAGCCTCTCTGGATTCATTAAATCCTTAAACTTTAAATGTCTGTGCATGAAGTGTAGGGGTATTCCCTGTGACCGGTTCAGGTCAACAGCTGGCAGGGCAACAAACATTTTGCAATTTTGAAATCCTGCCAAAGGAAGCAGCACGTAAACTCCAGATTCCAGCCCTGCTTTTCCTGGTTTCAGTTAAAATCTTGAACAGTTTTTTTCTTCCCCCCCTCAAAAAAAAAAAAAAAAAAAACAGTTGGTGGAGAGACGGAGCGGAGGAGGAGGAGGTGGTGGTGGTGCCTGCAGGTTGTGGGCCAGAGAGAGGAGGTGCAGAGGTGTGTTTGCGAGTGTGTGAGAGATTTGGGGCCTCGGCCAAAAGGTGTCATATTTGCAGGGTGTTCATCTCTGCACTGTTCTAACCTGCTGGAGATGTATTACGTAACAGGCCCAGGGCATATACACACCGAGACACACACACACACACACACACACACACACACACACACACACACACACACACACACAAGCAAGCACTCACCTGACCCACATCCCCTCCCCCTCCTCCGCTCTCTGAAAGAAAATTTCCACTCAATTTATGCCTCGGGTCTTTGGGTCTTTGGGGGACGAGCTTCAAGAGGAGGGCAATCTGCCTGTGCAGAGGGAGAGAGCAGGACAGAAACCGAGGGGAGGGGAAAACAGACAAGACGGTTCTGTAATTGTTCTGGTTTGTGGTCTCTCACTGCAGATCAGATTATGTTATCTGTTGTTATGTTGAAATAACCTGGCAGGAGAACAATGCGTGGCAAAGAGCCACACTGCCCTGACGCAATGCTTCACACTAGGCCTGTGTAAATCGTATTTAAGACTGTATAAGTCCCTTGGTAAATACACGTCTGGACACTATAAATCTGTTTCATATCCAAGGATACTTCCTCCTTGCCTTGCTTTGTCCCCATCGGTGGGGTTACTGGGTTGGAGGTCCAAATCTGTTTACAGCATCAGATTTGCTGACAGAATTTAAATCGTTTTTAATCCCGAACAAATCGCTTGTAGTTGGACTGGAGACAACATAAAAACTAGAACTCAGAAGAGAGAATCAAAAACCCAAGTCTTACTTTATAGGTCATGTATTTACTTTGGTTTTATACTAAGATAAAAATAAAAAAAAACACACTCATTGCAAACGAGGAAAAAGATGAAAAGTGTAAGATCACTATATTGATTTAGCATGTTGGCATGTTAACATTTGTAAATTAGCACTAAACACTTTTCTTATAAACAGCTTTAAAATATGAAGCTCTAACAGTGCTGCACATGGAGGACTGCACTGTTGGCAATAAACTGTAATATGTCTGCTGGCTGGTTAGACTTTTATAACAAAGCTTGTTGACAAACAGTCCACATATTACGACACATCACAACTTCTGGACTGTTGTTAACATTAACGCCGCACATGTCAAACGGACGTGGTTATGTAAAAGCACATCGTGTTTGTCTTAAAACAACTACACTGAATATCTAAAATAAACCTACGTAAGTCACGTAATTGTCATAAATCACTCAAAGCATCACGCTTTGACACAAAAGCCTGTAAAAGCCACACAGTCCTGTTCACAAGCGCTAAACTCAAAGACGGAGACAACCACTTAAAATGAAAGATGATGCGTCTACTTTATCGTTAAATCACCAGTGAATCATAAATGCTCGAATCTGTTTTCTATTGTTTGAGACATTCACCCCCACACCCCGGCCAGTGATGTCACTGCAGATGTTTTGCTCTGACAGCTAATGGAGAACACCTGCTGTGACATCACGGCGTGGTCTGTAAGAGATAAGATGAGCAGAGAAGTCCAACTGCTCCTCAGAAAAAAAAAAAAAAACCTTCTTTCCCCTCTTACACAAATGACTTCAGGGTTTTTCTGAGTGTGATTTTAAAGGTTTATGGGACTTGAGAGGTAATGACTTGAAACAGCCACAACAAATCATTGAATAGAGCAAAAGACAGAAGAGGCGAGAGGACCGTTTGGCCAAAAGTTACATAACGTTTCCAGGCTCGCAGCGGGCCCGGTAATAAATGTGCTCCATATCCATCACATAGTCAAATTACAGGACTAATGACCCAGACCCACGCAGCAATAATCCTTCTTGCTTTGCTGCTGGATATTCCCTTTGAGGATCAGTTACCAGTCAGCTTCAGGTCGTTACGGATCTGCGGTATCGTTTGTGTCTTTGACTTTTATCAGAACCGACCTCGTATTATACTTCTAACCTCGTTCCCTCGAGTGCACTGTTGAACTCTCTCCTCCTGACCTTTATTTTCTGCTTTGTGCAACTGAGACTCAAACGGTCTTAAAGTGAGAAACTGCAGATTTTCATGTACATTTTTTTTTGTTATGCTACATCAGAGATTTAAAGCATTTCAACGGTTTGTGGATGAAGTTTCCAACGGCCATGCAATGTAATTTATTTGCTTTATATGACCCATCTGATGCCAACCATCCCCCCGACTAGGACTCATTCTTTAAATTAGATGGGGTGCTTCAGGAAACTAGAGCGGACCGATCCAACACCAGACACCGGGCTCACAAACTCGATTTTAACTGTCAAACTGTCATCAGTGCTGATCAAATCTGAACCAAGATCATGTTACTGTGTACGTCTTGAGCAAAAATGTTTTCAGAAACAGATCTGAGTCTTCTGTTTCACTGTAACGTGAGAGCATTTGGACCGGGCTGTCATTATTTTCCTACTTGAAAACAGACACAGAACCGAACCAACTCGCATTTTTGTTACTGGGATTCATTGGAAGTCACATCTGCATTCTGGTCAGCGCTTAGTTGATGACACTCCATGGAAAATGGAAAAATAATCATCAGGTTCCAAAATAATGTACATTTTTGAACTAGTCTGGAGATGCCTGTGTAATGTATGCAAATCCATCAGAGGGAATGGGAGGCTGCGCACATTGCTCAAGGAAACTAAGACAGGTGGACCAGAGGAGGCAGGAATCAAACCTCAACCAACTAATGGAGTTCTATGACCTTATTGGTCACCGCTCAAACCATATTTAGAGGTTGGAAACACAGATGAATGCAGTGCAACAAGGTCAGTTTCATGAATCTAATTTTAACTGGTTTGTTTACTGTACAGATTAACTGTCAGACATGTCAGACAATTAAAAGCAAGTAGTACAAACGAGAAAAAGAACAACAGCTTAAAATCAAACTCCTCATGGCGATGCCTTTTTAGTTTGCCGTTGCTCAGTTTCAGTCAGTTTTACTGCATCTTTTTTTTTTTTTTTCAATTTATTCCAAACCAACTGGAGAAAAAAAAAATCGCAAAACATGCAAATCACATTACGTTACGCCCCGGGGGGGTTTTAAAAAGGAGGACATATGATGGGAGCTTGGGGCCATGCCAACATTCAAATTAGCCCACTATAGATGGGAAACACAGATATTGTACAATTTGAATATGCCACATGTCCTTCATTAATGACTGTGTTTGCCAAGTTGTAAGTGCAGGAATTTGTCTTGTGGCGTTGGCTGTGACGCGGCTCAGTGAGATGAAACTGAGTGAACACTTGGCTGTAAGTCAGCCTGACGGGTGGGGGGGGGGTGGATCACAAAGTGAATGACACCTGAGCTGGTGCACATCTGGTTTCAGTAGTGAACCTCCTGCCCGGGCAACACGTGGTTTTCATCGGGGGCTACATGCTGCAGGGTCGACCCTTTAGTGTCGGGAGCAAAGGCTGGGGCAGCGAACCCCCCCCCCCCCCTCGCATCTGGAGACCTGCTCGACAGTCTCCACTTGACTCAATTTCAGCCCTGATAGTCGTTGTTTTTTTTTCCCTTTTCTTTTCGGTTCAGTGGCTGACTTGGCTCGCTGAAGGTTGCTGTTATGTCAAGCGCGAGCAACATGCTGTAATGTTGTCGATTTGATTCCGAGCTAATTATGCAACTGCAGAGCTACACGAGGAGCCATGTGGTTTTCAGCAAAATGAGGTTTAATACTCTGTAGCGTTTGTGCAACAGTGCAGCAGCATTTTCACATCAGATTTAATAAACAGAGCTTTGGAGCAAAAAAAAAAAAAAAAAAACAGATCATAAGAGACAACGATATTACTTGGACACAATAGCCTTGCCACAGAAGAAAAAAAATGGCCAACTTGCAGCGAGGAAAGCCTTTAAAAGTGAAGTTAGTTACAGTCAGGCCAAAGGGTTCAGTTGTGGTTACATAACAACGGATGAAGCTGTCAATATATCACCGTCCTTACTTTCCATCACACTGCTTCAGTGTCAAATTATCTCTTAGATCAAGTCATTTACCATCCTTAAAACTATCTTAGATCGAGTCATGTCTCTTCTCACTAAAGAACTGATGTTGTATTCAGTTTCAATACATTATACTCATCTCACTAAAGTCTACTGTCATCTGTCCTGGGTTCAGCAGATAGATAAATCAAATATATATGTATTAAATTTAAGTCGCCTTCATGTTTCATTACCAAATGTACTGTGCCTCTGTGAATGAGCCCCCGCCAAAACAGTCCATCAGAAACACGACCACATGGGTCAACTGTGAATGCAGCTTATTACTACCCATATTTAAGTTAAGCTGCAGCAAAGGAGGAAGTCAGGCAGAGAAGCATAAAGAGCAACGAGGTCGGGGATTGATTGACAAACAAGCATAGGAAAGAGTGTGAAAGCTAGACTTAAAGATGAGTAATTTTGACTTATGTAATAACATTATCTAACATGATGTAAAAGAAGTTATATATGAAATATAGTTATTTTAAGCCAAATGACAATGTTTTTCTAAACCTAACCAACACTTTTGCTGCCTTAACCTAACTGACATACAATATAATCAATATCAGTTCTTACGCCTGTATGCTGGAACAGTCAGAGCTTGAGTAACGACAGTGTTAGCCTAGCTTAGCATAAAAAGTAGAGGTTAGGGAAGCAGCTTGCTTGCCTTTTTCAAGACAAACTATACATCTACAAGTCCACTATTCAACACTCAGCAATTCAACAGAAAGGTATAAATAAATAAATATTCAAATGATAATGTCTCATTTCAGGGATGTCACTTGTGGGAACTATTTCTTCTTGGCAGTGACGGCGCGAGGCTTCCTGCAGCGCTGTCATCACAGCGAGGTTGCCAGATTACCTGCAATCCAACACGTAACTTCCCTGAAACATCACAGATTGTGACATTTGTGTGACACATCATGTCTTGGGTTTAGTTAATGACCTTGGGAGATGTTGTTTTTAGGACACTGTCACCTGCTTCCAGTCTTTATGCTAAGCTCAGGCTAACACATTCCTGTGTACACACTTATTTGGACACCGTTGCTCTTGGAAATAATTCAGCATGGTTTTGAAATGTTTTTGCACGGCTGAAATGAAATATGATCGGTGACTTCAGGTGTTCAGGTTCTACTTTCTTGTGCAACATAAATCAGCAAACACATTAAAACCCTTCCTCTGAACTTCCATGTTGCCTGTTCCTCCACAGGCATTGCTCTGATGAATAAAGAAGCATTTCCTTTTCTTTTTTTCTTTTTTTGTTCAGCCTGAGAAATGTCTGAGAGTTTAAAACTTTCCCCTCCCCGGACAGAAAAGAAAGACAGAATTGTGCTGAGCAGCTAGAAAATCAAACTCTCTGTTTGGCAGCTCCAAAGATCTATGAGCAATTTGTCCCTCCTGCCGGGCTGAGAAAAAAAAAAAAAATGTCGCTGTTTCTCTTAACTTGGCACTGCATGAAATTACAGTTAATGTATTAGCCCTATTTGTCATAAGTGGAGTTTGTGTGGTCCTTCCAACCGGCTCCAACAAAAGATCTATGGCCGAGGAGCGCGCTTTGCATCCAAATCGCAGCGCCGCCTGCCGAACGCAAGTGACAGTGATGAATCTACTTACTGTTTTACTTTTGACCTCAATAACACACAAACTCATACACAGTCACACTCACAGACACTTCCTCCCCAAGCTTGACTGTTCACTTGCATTAATAAGCTGGCTGTAATTTGTCAACTTTTTTATGCCACCGGCAAGTTTTGGCATCACGAGGGGTATTTATCAAAAAAATAAAAATGTTCTTATCACCGATGCAACCGCTTGCTTTGCTTAAACTATTTCCTCAATCTCACGTAGGTTTCTGGGGCACACTTGAAGTGTTTTTTTGTGGCGGTGTAGAATAAAGGATACCCACTGTTTTAATACAGCATGTACAGCAGTTGTATCTTGTTTCATGCACACTGGGGTTCATTTTTTTTAACTTTTGTGCTTTAAGGAAGGAGACCATTCACAAACCACATAATGCTCTGAATTAAACCGTATTCAGTGAAATATGAGAGCAGAGCAGAACCAAACTCAGGCATGAGTTTATACAGGTCTTTAAAACTCGACATTGTATTAATACTCTAAAGGGATTATGAGGTTTGAAAGAAGTTTTAAAGAAGCTTTTTGTTGAGCCTGTCATCAAGCATTAATTCTAAAAAACACAACTCTAAGCAGGTGATAAAACAACCCTGACATGTGTTTTTATAGAGGCTTTTCTTTTTTGATTGAAATAACCAAGGTCCATGTTTATTCAGGCGGCTTCTGATTCTTTATTCTCTAGGTCACTTTAATTCAGTACAACTCAACCTGATGACTAATTACCCAAAAAGCTCTCTGATAGATGTTGATACTTGCACCGACATACACTATAAGAGAGATTCAGTAGCTGCTACTTACCAGAAACTTACTGGTTTCAAAACAAAGTCTGATTCTATGTAAGCTTATGAAGAAATGACCCTACGTCTCACTTGATTTATTACCTCAGTAAACAATTTGCTAATGAGTTTATGGTCTCTATCTCTTGTTTAAAGTCTTCTTAAACACAGCGTGATGTTAAATTGTAGATTATGATCCCCTTCAGAGTAACATAGGCGATGACAGAGGATATGCTTTCAGGCACGGCTACCTTGTAATTAACAAGTCGCTTCTACGGCATGCCGATGGGTTTTCAGTCAGTTCCAATCAGTATATTCCAACTCAGTTCCACCCTCTTATCCAAATTCTGTCATGTCTGGCTTTAAAAAAAAGCCAAGATGAGAGGTTAAATGCTAAGCTTACCCACCAAGGGGTTCGAAAATGGTTTGATATTGAATTTAACATCCTGCCTGTCACTTTCTCTTAGTAGTAGCAGAGTGACAAGAGTTCTTTTTAATCCATTTTGATCTGGAAATAAGAAGAGTGAGATCCATCATCGACAGGCGGATCAATCAATCATGTTAGCGCTAAAATTTTGGTTCCACTTCATATAAACCCTTTTACCTTTCCCCCCCGGTGAAGACACTTATTTCATCTTTGTCCAGTAATCGTCTCTAATATCACCGCAGGCTGCGCTCATGTTCACACACTGACAGCTCCAGCTGCCAGACAGAGAGGTCACTGAAATCCTGTTACATTACATCAGTAAACTGCACACAGCATGCTCATGTTTACCAGCCCCGCTGCTCTGCGGCGCTTTTGAACAAGACAAAACCAAACACAGCAAACAGGGAAAACATCTGATGTCCGCTGGCCCGGCCTCGTCTGGGCAGAGAGGTCAGTTGTTTAGGAGACCGTTAGGAATTTGATTTGAAGTTTTGTTACATTTCCTCTGAATAGACGGCGCTGCTAAGCTACTTTTGCATCGCATTCCAGCAGTTATCTAACATGGCCTCTGCACGACTCCTTGAGGGATGCCCTCCGGCGATCGTAAGTGCTGTTCTGTTACTCTACTAAAACTGCTGAAATGTTTTTGAGATAAACCCTTCAGGGGTTGATGGGAGTCCAACAATGATGTAGACTTACCCAGAATGCAAAGTGCTTGTTTATCATTTCTTCTGCACAATGCACTGCGGCAGTCCATTATGAATTGAAGGCCAGTAATTGATGTTTGGTTGAAATACAGCTCACATTTTCTGGTGTTGCTTTTTCTTTCTTTTTTTTTTTTTCCTACCCGGGCTATCACACACAACAAGACCGACGGTGAAAATATCAAACATGATGGAACATTTTCCAGATAAGGTGGAGAACATGTGGTCAGGAAGAAAAGTGTCCATGCACATCAACCTCTGAGGCTACTAATGAGGTTAAATCTACATTTAAGACATGTCAGGTGCATTGAAAACCAGCACAGAAAAAGCTTTTACACAACAAACCTGGCATGGTTTGTGAATGACTCTGGGCAGAAAGGCTCTGATTAAAAATGCCTGAGTGACATCTGCAAATTGAGACGTCTACGTAGAGCCCAAAGGACACCTACAGACAGACACCTATCCCAGTCATAGTCTGTTCAACAAGCTGCTCTGTCAAAAGTTACAGAAATATTCCCCAGACGGTACAGCAGCTTCACTCCTCAGGCTGTGAGACTGCTTGACAACTCACAAAGCAAATACGACCTGCATTTCCTTGTGCTACAGCATGACAAAAACCCTTGTATGATTTAGAAATGGATCGTAGTTATTGGGTTAAAATAAGTACATCAGCTACGTGAAAGGTACATAACATGCAAGCTACTACTTAAGGTACTACTTTACCTGACTTCCTCCTTTGCACCCGTCATGATAACCGATGATAATGATGACATAATGACCGCTAAAGGTTGCAGCCGAACTATAAACCTAAATGTGGGTCACACTGAGCTGACGAGCTGTATGGCTGTACGAGCGCAGGCTGTCATTAGACTGTTGGCTCTGTCAAACGCTGAGTGCACAGCAGCAACTGTGGCTAATGGAGGTAATAGATCTGATGTAGGAGTGCAGCTGCTGTTGGATTTATTTAATAAATGTACTCATCTGCTGTTTCTTCTCCCCCATTATCTCTAACTGTTACGCAACATTATCAGTTATTAACAGTAGTTTTACGTCCGTAGGTCTCCGTAGGATTGAGTTGTCTAACTCCATAAGTGGCCTCTCATGAAATGTTTGAAGCAAACGTATGACCGAGCTCCAGCGGTAAGTGAAGGTGGGCGAGCTTTAAACGTCTGAATCAACGGGAGATGAATGAAAGTCATCTTCACCACACTACCTGATTAGCGCAGATGTGGCAAGCGTATTTTTCACGCCGGAAAATTGCCTGGCAAAGCTCCTGGTTGTACATTTTTGACGCGTGACTCTCCATGTCGTCCTCCCCTGCTATCTCCTCCTCCTCCTCCTCCTCCTCCCAACCATTGCTCTCTCCGTGGGAGCGAGCCCCTCTCGAGCCCTTCACCCCCGGCTCTGTGCCAACTGCTATTTGGCTGTGGAACATTATTTGGAATTCACACGCATTTGAAGGGGACACGGCAGGGGCAATTTCTCAGCGCTCTGGGGGTGTTCTCAGTGCTCGGGGAGGCGGCGGCAGCGGCGGCGGGGGGGGGGATTTTTGGCTCGGCTACCGGTTAGCTCTCAGAGGGAGCGCTTGGCAAATCATAGATCTTAGTGGAAAGAGATGGCAGCAGCGCCACGTTTGTGAATGTTCTGATTGTTACTGACTCACAACATGGCTTGGAGATCTTTCAGGAGGGAAGGGGTGGTGGTCTTTGGCAGTACGAGCAGTGGTGAAGGGCATCTGAGGCTTTTATTCCTCTTTTTCTTCCTGTCCGTCTTTCTTATCTCTTTCTGTCTCTTCCTGGCAGAGCCGAGTCGTTCTCTGGATCACAGACCGGAGGAGAAAGAATGATTTCATTTAGGACGGTGGGGGCATTTTTCTGCAAGCGCTGCCTGAAATTGTACAGGCCCTTGTGGGGGGAAAAAGAGGAGGGAAGGGAGGAGGAGGAGGAGGAGGAGGGGGGAGGCGACAATAGCTGCACAGTCTGACTGCTTCTCTGACAAAAAGATGTAATGTGGACGGGGAGCTTTGAGGCGTGAATGAAATGCTTGTGTCATGTGTCAGATATGTTCCAAGATAGAAAATGGAAGTCATTTAAATCTCTGCGCTGGTTTATTTCGGAGTATGACAGGCGGCGAGGCTAAATTAGATGTAAGAATCATCACTTGTAGCAGGCTGCAAATAAACTTCCAACTGCTGTTACTGACGCACTGATTGGAATCGCTCTGCAACGCGCAAGCAAAAACACATTTCATGAAAAAAAAAACCCCTCCTGTTTGTACATGTTCTCATTTGTCCTGTTTCCCATTAAAATGTACTGTTAGCGAATTTCTTTTCTGCAAATATCTGCGTTGGGTCTCCAGTTTTATATTTGCAGAAATCAAAAATGTGCCCGAAAAAGCGGGTGAATAGACTGCTGGATGCGTCGTGATGCTTTCTGTGCTTCGCTCTCCTCTGGAATTAATCAGGGTTACTGCCACTGGCTCCGACCGGTGCCGAGCACTGCTGCACAAAATTATTACCGAGATCAAGACACACGAACATAAACCCCCCCCACACGCTGCTATAACCACCTTGCCCTGGCTCCCTGTGAGGTTTTTGTATTGATTTTAAATTTTTTACTACTGACTTTTAAAGCTTTAAATAGCCTTGTGCCAAAATTCATTACTGACCTCTTGACCTGTAGTGTGCCTCCACAGCCAGAGGCAGCGGTGAACTAAATGACGCCGGACTAAATGAGAACGTGTGAATGCATCAGTTCAGCTTCCTTTAGTCAGTGAATGAATTTCGGTATTTAAATATCACCAACCTGTTGACGAAATCTTTATAGGAGGGACAAAAGATTTGGGGGCTTTTTAAAGAGAATTACAAGATGCACTTGCTTAGCTTAAAAGAAACTGTCTGGCTCCAGGAGTGAGGATAGAAAAAGGGAGGACTGGTGAGAAGGAAGAGGAGTGAAGAAGGATGTGTGAAGGGAAAAAGAGGAGGAGGAGGAGGAGGAGGAGGAAGAGGAGGAGGCGTTGGGCTGCTGTGTGAAGTCCTGCTGTGTCTTTCTGTAAGAATGCGCCCTCTGAACTGGATGACACGTACAGACAAAACAATCTGTGTGTGAGACACAAGACAGTTAAATGGATTCTTTCTAGTGTGAGCATGGTGTGACCATGTGTGTGTGTGTGTGTGTGTGTGTGTGTGAGAGAGAGAGAGAGAGAGAGTGTGTGAGAGAGAGAGAGAGAGTGTGAGAGGGAGAGAGAGAGTAGCTGCATGGCGTCGGGAGGATTTTTGTTTTTGCGAGGACGTTTGTTGCGACGTGAAATCTATCGAGTGACTAGTTTCTTATACAATGGCGCTCAATCATGTGGTGACCATGGTAACAGCTGAGTCTATACCAGCATGTTCCTGCAGAGATTTTCCCTAAAGTGTCACCAATACTGGGGATCTTCAGCCAGACTACACAACAAGTCATTGACACAAGCTTGGAAATGATGCCTGACGCTCCTTATTGTGAGATGACATGAGGCACTTTATAAATCAAAGTTAAGCTGGCCTACGACAATTAATCCGACCGCACAGCTTAGTTTGGTGTGTTAGCATGCAAACATTCAGTGAGTTAGCACTAAACACAAAGTGCACCTGAGGACGACGGGAATGTCATTAGTTTTGCACGTATTTGGTCATAAACTCAATAAACTTGAAAATATACATCTTCGCTAGACGAGATTAATAGCGAGGGGATTAAAAATGTGTTTATTCAATGGCGATCTGTCCCGTACTGTAGCTGTGGGAACGTTTTACTGTAAACCAGACGTGAGGGGATTACCACAGTCAGTAGGAGTCATCGTCTGGGGATCATAGATGTCTGAATTTGTGCCAATTCATACAGAAGATGTTGAGATAATTTAAAGTATGTGATAATGAGTGTAGAAGATGCAGTGTTTTGTCCTGGTTCTAGCCGTCCGTCAGCAGCCATGACGGATGCGGTTCAGTTGCAGGCTGGACTAATTACTCTCCTCACCACCTTTTCTTTCTTTACGAGCACTTTGTGACCACCAGAGAAGATAAATCTGCAGTCAGCGCCGACACAAAAATGGACCAAGAGTAAAAAGGCAACAATATATCATTCTTTTTATTCAGTCTGATCCAAGTGCATCGAGCTGGTAGTGACGACCCGGAGACAATAGCGGCGTAACCGGACTGAAACTGACGGTATTTTGTTATCTTGTGAAATTACTACATTATTCAAAAGGCCAGTTTTGGTGTAACCTTGGAGTGCATCCTCCTCGACTCCCTCATGAAAAGACACGCATGCTCTCGTGAGATGTCTCATGGCTATACGTGTGCTCTCATCTGTGCAGGACCGAGCCGGAGTTATGCTCAGCGTGTCCTCCAAACACCAAACAAAAGTGTCCAAAGTGGCAAAACGGGGGGAGCTGAAACCATGCAATTTTGATGAAAATGCATCTTCACGACCCAACGCTTTCTTTTAGCGGGCGCTCGGGGTGATTTTGTAGATGATACACAACTTGGCGGGAATGGAGCAGTGAGTGCACATCGCCCGGTGTCGCCGTGCGAAGTCATTCTTTGGCTTGTTTCTCTTTTTTTTTTTTTTCCCCTTTTCTGACTCTTTTGAACGGTTCCACTGAAGCAATGGATGCTTTGTGTAAAAAAAGAAAAAAAGTAGGCCGGATATGGGCCTCCTGTGTGTGTGTGTGTGTGTGTGTGTGTGTGTGTGTGTGTGTGTGTGTTAGAGCGAGCGGAAGGGTTTGTCGATGACGCAAGGACAGATTCTGTGTGTTTCTCTTTAATGACCCTGTGTAAAGCGCGTGAGACAAAGCGTTGTTTCCTGACCGTGCGGCGCTACACATGACGAACATCAGTTTGCTTTAATCTAACACGAGTAAACAACACATTTCTAGTCAATAATGGAAAGCAATACTATGGCTGTAGATGGATCTAAGCGCCACACAGATCAATTGAAGCCTTTGCAGTCTCTCTTTTTATTGGATTTCCTTTTGTTTTGCAGATTAAATGTGGCAAAAAGAAAATCTGCTTCATGGTGACAGATTTTTCTACATTTTCATAACGGTTTAATTGAGACGAAATGAAAGTCAATTTACTGTGAAGATTATTTGTCGGCTCGTCGTAAAGAGGACAATGAAACAAAATGTCATTTTCCATTTCTCCCTGACACAGCAGACTCTTTTCTCTCACACTATTTCCGTTCATATTCCTTTTTGATTTTTAGATTAAAACAATAGCTTGACTTCATCCCGATGGGTATTTTGCAAGTGAGGCAAGTTAAGATATAAGATTTCAGTGCAATGAGTTCAATGCAAATATCTTCCTTCAATGGCAAGACTCAACAAGAAACAACCAAAGATTTCTTTCAGATCTGCCCAGAGGAGGTGATCTTACCACAACAAATCAATAAAGGTTCTCTGAAAAACAAAAATAAAAATGCAGTTCTTAATTCTGGTGTCAGTCAGTTGATCACCTTTCATGCACTTCATCGACTTTGTGTCTGAATCATCTCTGAAGGATTGTAGATTTTTCTTCAGATGCACGCGTGTATGTAAAAATTGCTAATCTCGATTGATTTAGCATCGAAGTCACAACACCTCTATTTGCGGAACTTGTATGTAGATATGTTGAGTGAATCATCCGAGAGAAAGAAAGATACAAGATTCATACAGGTCGACACGTTGAAATGCAGATGAACACAAGCAATGAAAATAAAACAACCCTTTTTTTTTGAAGTAGAACCAGTGGCAGTCACCTCCAGCTGTAGTGTTGTTGAAGTAGCACCTATTTACTGTACTTATATACCTGAAGTTTGAGGTTTATCTGCATTAGCCGAGAGATTTCCTTTGGGGTTCATCAGTAAAACAATAAAGACACCAAACTGATGTTTTGATTCCCGCCGGGGGTCCGGGGGGCCACTGCTGCAGCTAGACTTCAGACAAACACTGCTAGTCTGGACAAACACTAACAGAGACCTTCAATAAGATCTCCAAATAAAGCAGCAGGCGCTCTGTCCACACCTCGATATTGCAGCTATGCTATGGAAACACTGGCGTATAAAAAAAAAAAAAAAACTCTCAGTCTTATTGAGCCCTCCTGCTCCTCCGGGCCAGACAACATGTTCAATCAATGTTGAACACATCCCGACCAGAACGCCATTCATTACCAGACGTTAGAAGTAACGCTATACCTCGGCTTTAAACACGGTCATCGACCTGGGGGCCAGTTAATGATAGAAAAATGATATCATTTGCTGCAATGTTCCCTTCGTAAGCTGACCCCGAAAACCAGACGGGGGTCTCTTCATCTTGACCACGTCGGCTATCGATTTCCACTGAGGATAATGACTTTTTATGTCTGTAATATATGAGGGGATGTTTGATGTAGGCTGATCTGTTTGCTCACCGTGGCCCACTTTCATTGCCATTGTCAGGGGAGTCGTACGGCGGCGGGCGAGAGGCGAGGCGCTCTGGACAGTCGCTTCGCAGGCGCTGGCCTCTCATTTCAGCAGCTCACGTATCTGCAGCCGCATTCACTGCTGAATATTTATGATGTTCGAGTCGTATTTTATGATCTATTTTAGCCCATTCCTGTTAATCGCACAACAAGAAATAAACTAAAGGTGTGCTGTGTCTTTATTAGGCACCGTAATTAGAGCTTGTGCTGCAGAGAAGTGTAATTACAGAAGTTTTTGATTATGTTTAATGAATCTCTGTGGTGACTTAATGCGATGTAACGTTTCTATGCAGAGGTAACCACGAAAGAGAACACAGTAGAAAATCAACGCCATAAACATTTTAAACAATTTGTTCTTTAGATGGAGTTATTGTTTGTTTGTTTTTTATTCTGAATACATGTTCAATTATGTACATTTTAAAAAATTAAGTTTATGCAGATTTTCCATCTCGTCAGTGTTTATTTCACCAGGTTCATTGCTTTGATTAACACCTTTTGAATGTGCAAATAAAATGCATCCAAAACAGAACCAGTCCTGAAACTCGCACTTTGGCTTCTGATGTTAAAATGAAACAGAACTATTCTCTCCAGTTACAGAACTGGATCTGAGTTTCTGATGTGATCATTCCAGGGATGAAGGATTTGTTCCTTCTATCGTCTGGGTGCTGTGACTCCGACCTTTGACCCTGCAGGCTATCAGTTACTTGTAACGTTTGTGATTCAGGAAATTAATCTTATTCTACTTTTCACACTAAATTTTGAGCAGCTGCGGGCGAGAGTTTAACTCACTGAGAGATGTGAAGAAAAATGCAATATTTTTACTCAAATCAGTGGAGTGTCCATCTCACTGATTCAATCAACACATCAATGATGAGCAACTATATTTAGGATATGAAGGACAATACGTTTTTTCTTGTTAAAATGAAAAAAGAATCGTAAAAAGCTGTTTTATCACCCATCTGAATGTTTCTTCAGGAAAACTTAAAGTGAAACTCGCGCCAAAATACAAACAAGGCCTTTTTTTGTGACATTCCCAAAAAAAGCCTAGGTGGTATTTTGTTGTGAGTTTCACTTGAAGCTGGATAGGTTTGAAAGATGTCTCTTCACAAATTTAAAGACATAAAAATCATCAATCATAATCAACATTTATGCATTAAAATGTCTGAAAAACGACCAGGCCTTGGGGTTAATCTAAGTAGACGACTCAAATATAATAATCAAACCATTTGAAGGTCTGTAATTTTACTCAAGGCGACCTGGTGATTGAACTTCCAGGAGCGACTGAGGCCGGAGGTCAGCGAACAAGACTGAACATAACGGCAGCATGACCCCGTCACATCACATCAGATAGAGTTTCATCAGCGATGTGAAGAACAAACAGTATTTAAGACCTGATCAGTGTCTGAATATCTCTCTGCTGAATTGCTTATTGTCTTAACAAGCTCCACCAAACAGCCTGCCTGAGAAGCAAACCCAGGGCAAAGCGCTGATAACGCTCCGAGTATGAAGCCAAACGCGAATGACTGGACGGACATGAGGGAGAAGCTCTGGTTCGTTAAGGAATAAACGATGATTCTGACAATTACAGTGCAGGTTAAACAGCCTGTGAAAGCCGTTCTGACACTGACCTATCAGATCAGAGGCAGCGCCACGTCCAGCAGCGGCGTCCGCGAGGTCACGTGGTTGTGACCTTTTCTGAAGGGCGGCTGAGCCGAGAGAAATTAGCCCGGGAAAGGATGTGGATCATACCGACCCTGCAGCGCCCACTCTCTCACCGAGACAAATAAAGAATAAACACACACTCCTCCTTCTCCGGGTTAATGGACGCATGGATTTCTTTTCTTTCTTTTTTTTTTTCGCCGTCCAATTTATCTCATTCTTATTGGCATTACCCTTTTGCCGTTGTGCTCGGGCGGCGGCGGAGGAGGAGGAGGAGGAGGAGGAGGAGGAGGAGGAGGAGGAGGGGCGGCTGAGCGCAACCCGAGACAGTAATGAGATTTCGCAGACGTTGCACCATGTAGGATTTCTGATGATCATATTACATTTCGTCGATAACCAGCAGAACGTATTAAATCAAGGCCCGGCACTGGATCAAGTGTGCGTGATTACATGACCCACTTTGATATGTGCTTTGTTAAAGTGGAGACATGTCCCCCTTTTTCTCCTGCAATCAACCCGCCGGATTAGATTGTCAGTAAAGCATTACTCAATAATATCGTCTCATCTGTGAAGATGATATGATGAAGACCGAGAGGAACGTGACACGTATTTACAGCTGAAGGGGGATTTTTTTTTAAAGTGCTTTATAATTTTCTAGATTCTTTTCTGCGGTGAATAAAAACGTCAGTGTCCCCAAAGATGTTGGACCCTCCCTGAACAAATGCTCAATTATCAACAGGAAAGTCAAATCCATCCTTTTTTACTGTTTGTCTTTTCTAAAATTGGTCATAAAGAAATAAAAACACAATATTTCTACATATGTAACGCTTCAGCATACTCATGGTTTGCATGAATGCACATTGCCGTCACTTTTCTTGAAAATTGGATTAAAATACCAACTAGCATTCGATTATTTGGGCCAAATCAAACAACAGAACATGTACTGTAGTGAATTTGTTGTGGGTAATAAATTCTACGTTGCACTTTAAGGTTTCTTTGGTGCTTTTTCTGAAGCTGCATTCAAACTCACTCCCACCTTGACAAACACAGAAGCTCGGTCTTTAGCTTCAAACTACGACGCTTCATCTGCCCGTCTTGGGTTAGTTTTGCATGTGAATGCAGTCCAGTTATGTTGTGCAACGTCCAGTTAGACCTTCAAAATAAAGCTTGCTGACACGCATTCATATTATGATATATGGTGACATTGAACGGTTATTATATAACCGTACTGTTCGTTTGTGTTTAGGTACCAAAACCACTCTGCTTGGTTTTAGAAAAGATTATGTACGTTTCACATTATTTCAAATAACTTACAAAAGACTCTTGGTCACACTCTGGATGCAGCTGTGGCTCAGGGGGCAGAGCCAGTGTGTTGTTATCAGAAAGGTCGCTGGTTTGATTCCCCTGGTCTGCATGTCAAAGTGTCCTTGGCATTGGATACTAAACCCCAAACTGCTCCTGATGTGCTGGTCGGCACCTTGCACAGCAGCCACCACCATCAGCGTATGTATGTATGTATGTATGAATTACTGTAAGTCGCTTTGGGCAAACGCGTCTGCTAAATGTCCTAAATGTGAAGCAGTCGCATACAAATGTAATAACAGCCCAGCGACTAAATGGACAGATAATAATAGCTTAAGAATAGAAAATTACTGGAATTGAAGTGGCTTCATCTTTTTCTAGCTGCATAAAATCTGTTTTGGCTTGAAGCAAAAGTTTGTTAAAACATGTTTAACGTGCACATTTTAATATTCTAAGGCAAATGCATACGAAGGCCGATGCAATCACACAAACTATCTCACATTTTAATAGAGTCTTTATTAAACGTCCTTGATAATAAAATAAAGGACCTGCATTTCTCTCCATATGGCGCCTTTAAACTACCCAGCTGCTGCTTGTGCTGCTGATTTTATTGGTTCCACAGCCGTAGAACAACACTCGCTATCTGTCACCAGCCAGACACACTGAAGTAAGCAGGTAATATCTAGTGGCTGTTTTGGTTTTTTTTTTACAGGCACATTACCGTAATAATTCTGGAGTGCCTTGTGTTGTTTAGTGTTGCTCATATTGCTCCCTGCTCCAATTTGACAAAGCCACTTAGGCGACTCCATGTTCACAGTCGTTTCCACTTGGCCTGGAGTGGATTTAATGCCACTGGAAATTAAGTGTGCAGGGTGACATCATCATCATGCTGCCTCTGTGTGTGTGTGTGTGCCAGTTTGAGTGTGTAACATGGTGAGGCCTGTGGATTTTTTTTTTATTTTTTTTTATAGAGCTCCGGCTCTTAAGGTGTGTAAATTCTGTGGCCAAGTCCATGACATCATGACGGATGAGTTAATCATATCAAAGTTTCATTGGATGAGTCACATGGGGCGCTGAAAAAGAAACCTGCTGGGATTCCCGCACGCTCACACCGGCTGCGGTGCAGTGTGTGTTATATATTTGGTTTCTAGATTTATCCTCAAAGAAAATAAAAAGATAAAGGAACGAGTCACCCTGCTCTTTGAGAGAAGTGAGCTCACTGCAAAGGAAGAGGGCATAAAATAAAAAGTAAAAAAAATAAATGAACGTGTGCTTGGCAAAGACACCATAAAAAGCCAGTTTTCTTAAATCTTTTTCCTTTTAATTGCCCTTAAAAACAGATAAAAATGATGAACGAATAAGAGCAGAAGTGACATATTTGTATAACAACAGTGAAAGTATCCAGACTACCTCGATGATAAAACACCGTCTCCATTAACACGAAGGACCGTGAGGTGTAAAGTTGTTCCTCCTCCTCCGCCACTGTCAGGTCTCCAAACACATTAGTTTATGTAGCCGCCATGAGACCGATCCACCCTTAATTGGAAACTGAATGTATTGCACTGCATTACATCATATAACAACAGCAGGGTTATTGTCGGACTGTGTTAACATAATTGAAACGTGGACCTTCTTGTGTAGATCGACCAGCGAGAGAGGAGGAAGGTCGAGATGACAAAAACGAGGTTCAAAAGTTGAAGTCAGACGTGCAGCTGTGATGAACTGGGTTATTTCAAAACTATAGAAATACAATTAATAACAATTAGAATGACGATAAGAAGTATTTACATGCATATACATACAGACATGCACACATACAAACACAAGCACGATGTAAAGACAAAAATTCAGCATCACCTCTGGACTAAAATTGATCAGGTAACAGATAATCGGAGAGGACGACCAACGAGAAGAAGAGCTCCGTAATTCTGCTTTGTGTTCAGGTGTCAGGTGATGCAGGACAATGTATGTGATTAATACATTTTGTAATTGATTCTGTATTCTACTGGAGGCCATTTTCCCCCTGGCTGTTATTAGGAACTGGCTGTTGTTTAATCGTCAATTTTAAGGACAGTCGCAGTTGACAAATGCAGCTCTGTAGTGCTGATCGTCAGAATAAATCTCAGATACGTTGACATTTATCACGGCTGGAAAATTATATGTACTGATAAAAATATCCTTATTTTTGTGCTTACAAATGCTAAAATGCGTTCTCATCCAGCCACCACCACTACTCATGGCACATACACGTAACGTGAACGTGACGTATTGTAGAAACGTTGATGAGATGCCGCATGAAACATACAAATTCGAAATGTTTCTGGTTTTGCGGAAACATTCAACATCTCATTGTAGTAACTGGACTGAATGATTACAACAAGAAGAATGTATGAATAGATTACACAGTGATAAAAGAGTGCTTCACGGTTGCGGCTCGTGTTGTGACAGCATCAATCTTCATACAGTTTTGTGGCTGCAACATTATTGAAAATAGAAAAAAAACAAAAAATCAGGATACCAAATAAATTCTTAGCAGTGACTGTCGGCCCGCGGCGATGGAAGCCTCCCGCATGTGTCTCATTTCAACACCGTGTCAAACTGAATTCATATTTCCACCTGCCGTGAAATCCGCCTCTGTAAACAGTCAACATATTTACTGTACTCACGTCCTCCGAGACTTTGATTTCTTTCACTTAGAGTCTGTCACAAAGTCGGAACAAATCGCTCATGTTTCCTCCTGACAGCCCAGTTTTTCCACACACAAACATTTTACTCTCTCATTCACTGTCAGCAGGAAATCTCAAACAAGCTTGAATGTGATTTCCTGAATCTTTCTGGTGATCCATACACTTTTATCGGCTGCCGAACGAAACACTTTGTTAGATTTTGGGGGAAAGAGCGCGATCAGGGAATATTAAAGCGATATTTTAAGGGGAAATCAAATGACATGAGTTCAAAGTGAAGTGAATTTAGTTTTTTGGGAGCAACAACAACACGTTGCACGGTGTCGGCAGAAGTTTACCCTGAGGGTTTTCCTACTGACGGGTCAACTGTTGAAGCTGCCAGGCATCTTGTTTAGTTTTGCATGTGCTTCCTGTTTACTAGCTCCAAGGCAGCCAAACGGCTCTCGTCCGTGGGTACATCCCCAGCCGTTTTTATGGCCACCAGAACAAGTAGAATCATGATGTTTTCCCAAAACCCCGAAGTGTTTATTGCACCTTAACGAAAGCAGAGAATAAGCATAGCCGACATTTAATCTGCTGAAAGTGGATCAATCTTCCACATTTTAGAGGAACTGAGTAAAAACTTTCACACTGTAAAATCATTTTATTTTCTGTATCTACTTTTCATGTAAACATGCCGGATATCTTCATTCCTCAAACACTGAACAGGCCGACTGGATGTGTCTGGAGGATCTGACCTGCAGTAGCACCATCACCTCTCAGGTCTGAGCCTCTCGGGCGCACAAACAAGCCCTTTCACAATTTACACCGCCCTGACCCTGCATTCACTTTCTCACTCTATCCAGCCAGCATCTGCCGCTCAGTGAGTCAGCTTCCTATCAGCCGCGGTGGACTCGACTCACTCTGGCATCCAGGAAAGAGTGTTAGGCACAGATCCCCCTCCCCTAAGCTTAGCAAGAACTGCTGATCTCATCCAGCTACGCTTTTGTTTCCAGTAACAGTCGAGATAGTGTGTTTCAGTTTCCCTGGGCGACTGTTGTGGATGTGTGTGTGTGTGTGTGTGTGTGTGAGTTAGCTGTGAGGGTGGGGAGAGGAGTGACAGGAGGATAAGCTTCCACAGAAGTCTGACTGAAAAGTAATATTGTTTGCGTCACAACTCACATTACAGCGCGGCTGTTGTTTTAAAGTAGCTGTGGTTACACGAGCCGTGCTTTATTTCATTTTATCTTATCTTTTGTGCACAAAAGACCTCCGAGCAGAGCTGACCGGAAAGGTACGGTCTTTGTAAAAAAAAAAAAAAAGCTGAAAAGCCGTGATATTCACCGGCTTCAAGGGAGTCAAATGCCACGAGAGATTTATTAGCGATGTGGGAGGCAGAAGAAGAGCTCATTTCAACAGAAGCTTTCATAGAAAAAAAGGTGCTGTTAGAGACACACTGAAAAAATCAATATCAAAAGGAAGAAGGGACAGAAATTCAGCCCTGCAGCAGCTGCAGAGATAAAACACTCTGAGCCTCGAGTGTTCACACGCAGGATTTACTTCCATATATGAAGTCTGCATACAGATGTAGACGTTGCACGTGTCCATTTTTAGACACGGCGCTGTATGTGCAGAGCGGCTGTGTGTGGCTGCAGCTCCCCGATTAGGAATTGTTTACAGAAGTTCTGCAGCACTGATCCAACACAGACCGGCATCCGTCCCACCTGCTGCTGCTGCTGCTGCTGCTGCTGCTGCTGCGTGAGGACGGAACAACCACGCCGATCGGATCTGATGCATCATACAGCAGCTTCCTGGATGTGTTCGACTCAAAGGTCACAAAAGCAAAACATCATCCCGGGTGACTTTATGTTAAGTCACAACGTCTCCACTTACTCTGCAGAGGCATGTTTGACAGGGAGGCTGCGTCCCGGCTGAAGAGACCACTGACACTGTTTCACCCTCAGTGGCCAATAATCACGCTCTGATAAACACCGACTAAACTATCAGATACATGACAGCAGAGGATCAGAGGGCTGCTGGTTCTTTTAGGATTTCACCCAAATGTGAATTCTCATTTGAACTGTATCCTCACCGTACCAACGATGTCTATGAACCGTGCTGCAGAGATATCGGCTGTGTCTCAGTTCAGGTCTGCAGCCTTCAGAGGAGCATTTGAAGGCCAACTGCGTCACAATGCAGCACAAAGGTTGTCCCAATTCAAAGGCTCCTCCAAATGCTCCTTCTTTTCCTTCTTTTTAGAGGATGCACCTTCGAGGGCGCACATATCCCAAGATTCTTTGTGTGCCCGAAAATGAAGAAGGAAAGAGAAAAGGGTGACATCGCATGGCATAGATCATCACTGTTGCGGGTCTGGGCGGCAGAAATCGTGACGTAAGGGTAAAACATCTGGTGACGCAACCAGGAAATGCTCCAAAGGCGAGACGTCACATCTAACAACAGCTGACGTGGCCTTCGAAGGTATCACAGCAAGACTCTCCCACAAAGGCCGGGTCCTTCGATGGATGCAGACCCTGAATCGAGACACAGCAGTCCACTGGCTGTTAGCATGCTAACCAGCTAGCCCCAGTCCCTCTTATCCCATAATATCTCCTTCTATCAAAACAGAGACGACAGTCCAACAGCTATGCTGACGACGATTTCACCACTTTTCAGAATCTCTCTTAGCTTTTAGTTTAATGAATAAAGAAAATGAACTGTCAAAAAAAGAAAAATTCTCCTAATTAAAATGGAAAATTCCAACTTTACGCAATTCAAGTTTTTCTGTTCTCAACAAGATGATCTTAATTGCCTCTTTTGTAAAAAAAATCTTGAATTCACAGAATATCACCAGAAATTACTCTGATCTTTTACAAACGACTCCCTAAATGAGATGAAACATAGTGTGTTTTTGTGTATTTTAAGATGTTCTTGGTTAAAAAAAAGAGAGAGACAGTTGAAGGAAAAACAAAATGATTACCAAGCAAAGATTTACTGCATAACACAACTTTCACAAAAGGGGACTAATTAAACAGAAAACCGCAGAAACAAAGATATCCAAAAACAAAAACACAGCAGCAGAATCGAGCCAGGTTTTTCTCTGGGTCCTGTAACGTATTCTGGGTTAGCAGCAGCGTGAAATCCTCTGTGCCTTGACCTTACTTTAACTCGGCTGCTGAAGTTTTCATCATGTAAGCTCTGCGGCTCCTAATAATCTCCCAGCATTCAACAGCGATGTAGAGCACCAGCGGCAGAGCGAGTCTGGGTCACTGAGTCGCTTTCCAAGTACCACACAGTTACTGTAAGCATGACTAAATCCCTACCAGAGAGATACCAACAGTGAGTCCCCCCGGCTCGTCTTCGCAGGAATAATTCCCCAAAGCCTCGTCCTCCTCGCTGTGGGCCTCAGACATGTGTAATTAGGTATAAAATACAGCTGTGTGCAGGGCGGGCCGGGCCGGGCCGGGCCGGGCCAGCGCCGCTGTAGCACCGAGGGGAAGCTGAAGCTCGGAGGGCCGTGGAGCCTTGAGCTGCCAGTGCACAGAGACAATTAGGTCCAAATGAAAAATTGATTTCCACTCATACTGAATGGATGTTAAAACAAAGCACGTAATAAATACCATCTGGTGACAGACGGGAGTGCCGGCCACAGCAGACGAAGCCCCTTGTTAGCCTCGGCAGCGCCAGCGTATCGATCGCTCGCGGTGACAAAGGCGACTCTAAACGGAGCCGAGAAGATATATAATTCAATAAACATATCAGGAAGGCTTTAGACTGGACGTGGCAACGCTGGCATACCGGTGCCGCCTTTAACGTGGTCCTGTTGTTCGGTCTGCTGGCAGTCCGCCCGACAATTGATGGAGTGAACATGGAGCTATCACGGAGTTATGCACCAAGGCCGCGCCGTGTTGTTCCAGGCGGGATCGCTTATATGAAGCTGTGCTGAGCTGACATTCAGCAGTTTAAAAGTGTTTCTTCCAAACATGTTGCAAGTCAAAAATGGTGCCACAGGAGCAAATCTCAAAGGGTTTAACCTCTTGAAGATCGAAGTTTTCCCCGCAGTCCGGTCACTGGGGTTGTTAGCAGTTAGCATTTCTGCAAACCACAGATGCGTCTGAGGCGTATCATGTTCGCGTGATGCTCTTTAGCCACATCAGGAGGCGGGGGAGCGAGCTTATTACAAGGCTGGTAAACGGGTGACCGCGGGTGTTTTCTGCTCATTTGCAAAACGCCAAGAAGAAGAATTATTTTGCAGATTTCGCAAACGTAACACATCCCACCTCAGGTCAGCTCTGAGCTGTGGAGATGCCACGATAAGCCACACCGTGTTGACAGGATGTTTTGAAATAAAAAACAGTTTTACATCTTGTACTTGAACTAAATCGAATCAGGTAAACCTGTTTTTGCCATTATCGCATTACTAAAGTGCATGTAAGCACGTTAGAATCAGATTATTATCATAACGTGATTATTCCCACAGTTATTGGATTATTGTGGTCACGTAAACGTGCTCAGTGGCTCTGAAGAGGCTCAAGAAACTGGAACTGGCTTGTCCAACTTTTCCTTTCACCAACGTCTCTGTTATTCAAGAGTGAATTTAACCATTTTTATTCTGTTATTTAAACCAGCGCTTTTCCTTCTGTGACATGTCAAAGTTTCCTCACAGATAAAGAAAATAAACATGATGTTTCATGTCATGATATGAAAGGAAGCGTCTCAGCACAACCTCACAGGTGCTGTTGATTATTCTGGTAATTAATGACTTCGACACTCGAGCGCATGATGGGTTGAATCACCTGAAATCACTGTGTGCTAACGAAGACGACTCAGTCAGGTTAAATAAATAATTAACAAACCACCTGTGAAGACTGTTTGTTTTTTACCCGACTTTAATTTCCATATGAATAATTTAGGACTCAATTCTTTTTAAAAAGGTTTCAGATTCAGATTTCTTTTCTCAGGTTTCTCTAATGAAAGAGCTCTGAGAATAAAGTTATTTCTCAAAAAATTTAAAACAGATTTTCACACAAGATGACGACGTGTTTCAGAGCTGGTTAATAAACCCGCCTGCTGTGTCGAGGTTCACTTTCTCTTCCATTTATCAGGAAAGCAAAACGATTTGAAGCTTGAGTGGTGCGTTACTAGACGAACACCAAACATGTGCGTTAAAAAAAAAAAAAAAGCAAAGACACTCTGCGTAACGAGGTTAAAAATCAGCGTGAATAGGCGCATTTTTATTGGCAGTATTAGATTAAAACAGAATAAAAAGGGGTCAGTGTGAAGTGAACGCTGTTTATCGGCTGACATTTTTTTTCCCCGTGTTGAATTTTTCAAGCACTCGTCTTTGTGGCAGCGCTCTGTAAGAACTGAAGAGGGTCTTCTCTCCTTCAGACTTTCAGCCCTCCACTGAATCTGAAGAGAGCTTTCTCCCTTGAAGCGATGCAGAAGAGTGTGATAGCATCACTAATCTTACAGGGGCTTTGTATGCACTTAGTACACCTCAGTAAATCAAGAGTGAGCGTAGATCTTCAAAAGAGACAGATGGAGAGAGAGAGAGAGAGAGAGAGAGTGGCGGAGAAAACAGAGACAGACGGCAGGAAACAGAAAGGAAATGGGAGAGATGAGATGTGGCGAGGGACGGACGGACGAAGACGGACAGATAGGAGAGAGAAAAAAGGGAGAGAGAGGCAATTAGACAATGAGAGGGAAAATTACAGAGAGGGAGAGACGTTCAAACACTAATTACAAAATGTTTATTTCAAGGAGCCTTTTGAAAAATATTGGCACAGATGAATTTGTGGCAAAGGATCTAAAAACAAAAGAGAGATTCAGTGACAAACAGAAGGAAGAAGAAACGCAGCAGGATCATTCTGACGAGCTCGGAAACGTTCACGTCCACGAATTTGATATCGTTTTTAATGCAGAAACGCTGAAGTGAGCGCTGCAATCACGTTTCAATGGACGTTTTGTCTCGATGAGGCGTTTAGTGGCTCTGAAGCAGATAAACACAATAGCAAGAGGACGAAACAATAGAGAGGAAAAACTCATTCATTTATCCCGATGTGATTAAAAGCCTCGGAAACATCTCACCTCGTAACAAACAGAGAACACGAAGCACGATATCTGCACGAGTCTAATTAAATACAACTCTAATCTGCTCCGCGTCACGTCCACAGACTTCATCAAGTTCGCCTCTTTCTTTTAATTGAGATGTTTTGAAGGTCTCTCCATTTTCATTTGTTGTATTTTTCATTCATTAATATCTGAAAAGAAAACAGAGACGGAAAAACACTGCAAGAGCATCCATGTCCTGTTTTTTTTACTGACATGCTGCTTTGAAACAGAAAATCTCAGCCGTCTGAGCCAAAGAACCAAACTGTTTTGTTTTTTTGTATTTTTTTCTGGCCACTGTTTGACTGAAGCTGAGCGAGAGCAGCAGCTACAGAAAAAAACAGGAAGGAAGCCAAGTTTCTGTTGCGACCAAAATTTGAAAGGCAGTCGAGACATCCTCCAAAAACTCCTCCACACTGGAAGGGAAACGCAAACGTCAGCATGAACGCGTGAGAGTGACGGAAGGATTTCTGCTACTCTGGCAAACCAGAGGTGGCTCAGTATTCCAGATACTAACCATGTTGTGATGGCTGGAATTATGCAAATTAAACCCTCGTCTCTCAACTCTCTGAAATTATTTCAGGAGAATGCTTCATGATCCCATCCAACAATCCAGAGGCTTGAAGTTTGTTGCTGCAAACCACGAATATGTTGTGACGACACCGAGCTGATGGTTCTGTTTGGGTTTAACCACGACTCAGGTTGGGGTCAGGGAGAGGTCGTGTTTTGGCTTTAAGTACTTTCAAGTTTAGTTTTGATGATGTTTCATCAAAAATAAATGGTGGTTTCACACTTCTAAATGTTGAAACACAGTCTCGAACGGTGGTCTCTGGCTTGGACATCAGCTCGACCTCCTGACATGAAGATTCAGGGCAGTGTTGGAACGTAACCACTTTGCAGAAACAGATCACACTTGCATTTATTTTTTTCTGCTGAAATAATTACATTTTGAGCCAATTAAGAGGAAATAACATTTTGCTTTCTCTTAAGCACTTGCTGGCTATGTATCGCGCTCAACAACACATAACCAAGGGCCAACTCTCCTACTAGCCATTGTTAAAATTAACAAACATCTAATGAATTTGGTTTACAGAGATGTGGAAAAAAAACATGACAAAAGCTTATTGGCATGTCATTTGTGACATCCTTAAAGATCCCTCAGTGATTACCAGTGAAAACTCTTTAAAAAATGGACTGAAACCTTTTGTTAACAATACTTACTGATTACTAATGTGATTGCACATTTAAACAGCACTGTTCTAGTGCAGCCAACGCAAAACCTGTCACAATAATCATATAAATATGTGACTGGATAGATTGTCAGCAGCAACAGGTCCGTATCAACAGCTGGAGCCAGTAATGGCTAATTATTCTTGCTTGTTTTGTTCCTTTCTGAAGCAGCAGACTGGTAAATCGATCCACGTTCCACATCCAGTGGAAGCAGAGACACCGGTGGTTTTCAGGATAAAGGAGAGAGACATGAACAATAAATCGCCACGGTTTATTTCTGACATCTTCGACTGTTGCCGTGTGTCGCTGTCAGCGCAGTGAGGCGGCGTCAACACTGCTGATTCCACAGAAATTAGAGACACCTGCCTTAATGCTCACATGGGATGCTGAGGGTGTGTATATAAACCCAATAAATCACATCAGCTCTCTGCCTCCAAAGCATTTGTATTTAATGAAATATGTATTTTATTAATCCATCTGGAATGTGGGTGTCGTCGGTTCGAAGGATGACATCAACTTAACCTCCTCGCACGATTCTGACTTTATGCTGCAAACATACGTCTTCCCGCCTGCAGGCTCATTATTCTCACTCTTGTCCGTCATTTTCATATTTAGAAAAATGCTGATGGCGTCCCGAACTCATGGCTCAACAAAAAAATCTGCCGTTGCACGCACGCCATGTTGTTCTGTTAAAAAGTGGTGGCTCACAAACGAGCTCCGGAGGCTCCAGATGATCCGGATCACCTAATGATTAAGGGCCTGCAGCTGTCGGGAGTGGGAGGGTGGAGTTAAACACATGGGTGAAGACTCTGGAGCACATATGAGGGGTGAAATGTTGGAGCAAGTCTCAAAATGATTTAGAGCCTCTGGACGTGTGAATAGTCCTGAGTTTTTATTTTTATTTCGAAGTTTAAACAGCAGAAATCAGGGCCACAATCTCAGCCAGTGAGGAGGAAATTTTGACAATGGAGGCAAAAAGTTGGAGCCAAGAGAGAACGTAGTAACTCCGGGGGGAAAGTGGGAATAAGAGCTGCAAGTGTTCAAAATAAATAAAATAAAAACATGGGTCACTCACATCACCGTCATCATGACATCGAAAAATTAATCACAATCTGTAGAAAAACAAATGTGCACGCTTGAAATAAAAGAAGATTACAAGATTTACATCCTCTCATGAGTATCTGCAGTTACTCAGAGATCCCACAGCGTCACCATGATCAGCACCGGTCCAGTCAGAGTTCTGAGGAAACACAAAAGTGGGAAAACAAACGCCTCTAAAACTGAACCCAAATTATACATTCTTACAGACTTACTCATGGAGGTGCGGCGGTGAACTCCAGAAACTGAAGACACTTTGACTGTTCTGTGTGTAGAAATAAAAAGATAGGTTACTAAAAGTCTATATATTGAATGGGGACATCATTTGACACCATCGTCAGGTCAGATTTTTTACTTTTAGTCTTCAGTTTTTCTTATTTTGTTTCCTGTTAGAAAACATAATGAAAACAAGGTGCTCAGGACTGTTCCAGTGTTTCTGCCCTTCACACAACAACAATCCTCCTTTTTCCAAAACAAAAAGTCGAATGTGTGTGTGTGTGTGTGTGTGTGTGTGTGTGTGTGGCAGTTTTGAAAAGGATGCATCATTACTAAGAAGTTGTTAGAGCCTAACTTTAGGTATGTTCTTGCCAAAATTGCCTTTTTCTGGCTGAGGCAGCTTCAAAAACATCGGCCCCAAAAAAAAATTTACGAGAGTTGGGACACATGTTTTTCCTCCGCTCTGCTGCAAAACTACAGTTATTTTGGTGTTGTAGTGTTTTTTCTGTTTGTTTTTTTTAAAGCACTGTACCGAGAAATGTTTGTCTACATTTAAAAAATAAACAACAACAAAGCAATCTGCCTACGTAATGCCACACTAGCGAGTCCCGCGATGAACCCGCGTGACGGATCATTTGTTAATGAGCTGGAGCTGGAGGTGAAGGTGGAGGTGGAGGTGAAGGTGGAGGAGGTGAAGGTGGAGGTGGAGGTGAAGCACCAGTGGAAGAAACCAGAATTATCCTCGGGGACTAAAATGAAAGTGATCCTGAGTAATGGATAACGTGTTTGTGACAGAGACTGACAGACAGAACCACAGGCAACATGGGAGAAATGTTTACAGACGCGTTCAGGAGGGAAAACCAAACACCTCCGAGTGACGCCGGCTGACTTATTGCTTTATTTGTACTCCACTGCAACTGTAACATACCTGTTTAATGAATTCACTTTAAATCCATCCTCACCTGTTTTGTTTTTTATGTATTTATGAAGCCTGAATGTCACTTTGGGTCCTGGCATCTAATGCAATAAAGCCTTAATTGCTACCCAGTGACAGTCATTTGAACCGAGATGTAATAGCGATGCTGCATCATGGTGTTCTTGCCAAAAAAGGAAAACTCCTCTGCATGTGGCAGGGTTGAGTGTAATCCCATCCAGGTTTGCATTTTGCCCTCTTTCTGTGTAAAGTGCCAGGAAATTATCAAACACGAGGGTGCTCTTAGCGCCGTGTGAACGCAGCGCTCTCAGGAAGTTAATTACAGTAGGTTGCGGCAGCATCATGGGGGGGAGAAAAAAGAAAAACAACACACAGGACGATTGGATCCCATTATAGAGGCAGTAAAGACGTGTTGGAGCTTGTTTTTTGGCGCCCTCGGGAGCAGAGTGGGGTCGAGGAGGGGTGTGTGTTGGATTCTCGGATCACAGAAGACAAAGCACAAAAGGATTTCTCAAGAATTACGTTGTTTACTTGAAGGTCGTATTTGTTTTCATTCCTGATTTTTGCACAAGCTGATCACCAGGAGCGATGGTGATGATGATGATGATGATGATGATGATGGCGGCCGTCACACAAACAACACCGACGCTATCGCAGCTGTGATGTATCTGTTTCTCTGGAAGTTTGCTCGCTGCCATTAAAGTCAGTCTAAGTAATTGCAGATATTGGATGTGACCAAAGGAGGAGCGATACTCCCGGGGCGCTGTTTTGTACATCGTTCAATCCTGAGCCAGAAATCAATTGGAAACAGTTCTGCAGCACTTCTCAACAGAACACACGATGCCACACGCACTCCTGCAGCACGCTGTTAAAGGAAAGAGCTGACAACGTGTAGATGTTGTTTCTTATAAGAGCCGGCCGTAAATACAAGAGTGTGTGTGTGTGTGTTCATTTGATTTAAACTCATCAAGATGGATGGATTGTGGAGGCGACGGCTCAGGAGGCTGAACGTCGAGTCCTTCATCGGGAGGAAGATCGGCCCAAAGTCACACTTGAATCTGTCCACAGATTTTTTTAATAATATCAGATCTTTGAAATTCAAAAGGTTTAAATATTCTTGTACAGAAATGAAACTATTCTGGTGGAGTACACTAGTTCCAGACCTCTGAATCCCTGTGCACATCTTTGACTTTAGTCATGATTCAAATATGTCTGCCGATATGCCGCGATCATACCTTGACATCCGGGTCAGTCGACTGCTAATCAACCTTTTTTCCAAGACCATGAAGTCCACTGCATTGATGTACCAGTGACCGGTGTGCTGGACTCTCATCATTTCATGGTTCACATTGTGAAATGGTCACAGTCACATCAAAGCTAGGTTAAGATAGCAGTCATGGTGTGGGTTAATGCAAGTATTTTTTTAGTTGTGTAACTTACAGCGTTGACTCTCACTCTAATCTAAACAGCCGCGTCCTGGGTGTGTTTTGATCCTTTCATCCTCCCCAACTATCTCCCATATTCAGATTTGACGTCCTCCTTTGCTTCCATCATAACCACAGACAATAAATATAAACATGGATTGCAATGAGCCGCTTCCAAGTTCCAACCTATGTGGCAGTGTCTTGTTTTGTTTTTTTCTTTCCGGTGAGGACAACCTGATCAGTGACAGTCGTTCTGCTGAACAGAAAATGTTGTTTCCTGAACCCTAAATTGCTTTCTGCCATTTGTGTGCGACTGGTTGAATGAATGAGCAGCAAGTGCTTTGGATAAAAGCTCTATTTAAATGAAGCCATTTACCGTTTAGGTAGGATCAAGGATGGTATTAACATTCATTACAAAACCCAGAATAAACTCAACAAATAGTTGTGAGCATTGAGACTGATGCAGTCATGTAGGCGCTCAAACGTAACGACTGGTAAATCTGATCATTTACTTGACGGAACCGTACGTGATGCGCTCCAAGCAACTTCTGTTTCTACTTATAATGACGCAGCGACAACAACGCCTTTGTTTCCACTCAGCTGCAGACATCTAACACCACAAACAGAAAGGTCACCATGAACAGAACCTTTATACAGTGGAGGTGAAGACATTTTGAGGTTTCTTAAGTTCAGACAAAGACTCCACGTGCAAACCGCTGTGTTGGACAACGCTAATTAATAAGAAAGGCAAACGGGAAAGGAAAGAACAAAGACAGTATCGATGAAACTGGTCATTAGTCCGTCTTTAAAGGGCAGCGAACAGACCAAAACTTGACTGACTCTGCAGGACGTTAACGACTGCGTTTGTAGGAGCCTTCGAATTGGGACGGCCTTCATTGATAATCATATTTTCTTTTCCCATCTGCTTCCATTGAAGTTTTGTGTTTCTGTACATCCTGTCATAATTTTGAGGGCAAACAGACGTGGTATTAATCCCTCTGACCAGATAAGCGCTGTCGGTCTGCTCGGACTCATTCTCGACGTGAACCCGACCCGACGTGACAGACGTAGAAGTCTTCAGCCGGCTACTTCCTGAGTAAAAACCGAAAGATGACTAATCAGCTGACGTGTTTTTTGGGTTCATGGCAGAATCACAGGTTCAGTCTTCAGTAACAGTTACTGTTCTGCCCAAAAGGCACTCGCTCTTATTTTAACAGCGTTCACGGAGCGTTTTAATTTGAAGGAAGCTTGAAGGTTGTTTCACAAACCTCAAACAGCTCATGGTTTAAAACATCGATAAAGCTCCGGTGAGGACAACAGAGGTTCCATTCTTCCTGAGATCGTCTTGCTGGTGGATATTTCTGATGCTGTTAAGATTTTCCTCTTCCTCAGTTTTTTTCTTGTGGCCGGGGAATAATTGATTAGAAATTGGTGGTGATCCAGATCTGGGATTCCTGCCAAGCAGAGATGATCTTTTCAGAGCTCCAGCTCGGAAACAAAATGGAGATGGAGGCTTAAATCCAAGTTTTCAAGGGGAAGTTTGGAGGCGCGAGAAATCAATTTAGCTTAAAACTGATTTGATATGAATATTGTTGTTGTTGTTGTTGTTTTTTGCAGAGAGATGAACTGAGCAGCACTAGCACAGCTTTGTTCTTAATTTTCTTTTTTTTGTATTTTTCTTGGAAACTTCTTCAGTGAAACTAAATCCACCTCAGGAAGTCCTCCACGTTTGTTTGATTATGGCGTGTTGGTCATCAAGGCGTCCAGTCGGAGAGATTTTAGCTCGGTGACTATGAAGAGTTCACTTGCAAACAACCAAACGCCGTAACAGAACATGCTTTACATCGTCCAGATCCGATAAAAGGTGCACGTCGACAACCGGAGCTCAGTTTGTTTACAGGTGACTTCATCTGTTCAATCTGCGGTGTATGAATGTCCGAAGTTTAACTAATCAGACTCTTCATCTGTAAGTCATGTGCAAATTTTTGAATCGCTGTGGATGATTTCCACGTGACGTACAGTTCGCCGCTACGCTTCATGGTGTAAAGCTCCGTGACATGATCCTTAATGAAATGACTCAGCTGAGGCACCTTCCTGTCCTCTTTCACATCATTTTTTTGTGAATGAACTTTTTAAATACCTCTCCTTTTTCTAAAAACAAGCTTGTACAAGCCAAGCGGCAGCGGACAGCTTCGGAGTGCAGATGTTAACAAGCTCCTGGTAAAAATGAGCGTTTCACAAGCTCGAGCATCAGACAGGTATGTTTCTGAGGAACTGGAGGAGTTGCTGTCTTTCATTTATCAGATGGAAGTGACTCCGATGGAAAACTTGTGTTCACAGACGGCGTTCTGAGCTGCATCTGTGGTTGTGATTGGACAAAAACAAAACCTTTAAACCAACTCATGTGAAGCTAAAGTAAAGTGAATTTAGTTTAAACTCAGATTATCGATGATGAGCTGCAACATCCACAGTTTCCTCCTCACATCTCTTCACATCTGTTCTGCTGCTATCTAATAAAGTTCTGAGATATTTGTGGAGCTGCGAAATGAATAATTAAACTGTCCGTTCTCACTTTAATGCACTAGAATGAAGAGTGATGAGTTCAGGAGTCGGTCGGACGGGTCTGAGAATCATAAATAAAGGGTGAAATGAAATCAAACAGTCTGGACTTTCTCACCAGAGACCACCAGAGGTTCCCTTCTCTCAGAGTCGTCAGCAATCTTGCTAAACTAATTTTCTTCGTTTCTTTTTCCATTTACCACACAGCGTCCAGGTCACGGTCGCCTCTTTGTAGATGTCACATAAAAACAACATATGGGGATGAAAAGCATCCAGACGCCTTGTACAGTAAAAGGAAAAACCTCCGAGACGAGTCGCATCTCAGTCGTTTCCTTCAGCGGCGTCCGTCTCAGCTCGGACTCTCTGATCGTACTGACATGTTGTAGGTACCGAGAGTTGTGCTGACCCAGTTTCTGAATCTGTGCCACTGTACAGAACATCTCCTGTGAATCAGTGTTTATAGACGAGTCAGCTGAAACAGAACTGTGCACCGACACACGGGTTTATTATCGTAGTGACTCCGTGTGAGAAAAAGGAAAAGTGACGTAATCTGGGAATCACCATCGCCCCGGTTCCTCGTGCTTAGTGCCCGTAATCTCAACACAAAGCATTCTGGGATCTTCTGGAGTGGATTTTGGACCATCGCACCAACAATAATCTCTGTGGTAAACACAAGTTTATGATATCTGCACACGTAATTCCAGCGAGATAATCTTCATAAAGTGTCTTACTGCGCAATTACTGGACACACTGACGGACCAGGATGATTCTCTGTGTCCGGTACGACGACGTTTAACATCAGTGACGACTTCTGGAGTCTCATTTAGCCGCTCGATAGCAACCGCTGTGTTTTAAAGACATGTAAGTGCTTCGTAATGAAACTGTGCGACGAACACTGATAATTGTATGTTGTCAAGCTTGTGAAAACCACGATGAGGGAACAGGAAGTGCAGGAATACTGATAACCAATGTCTGGGTTTCACAAGCTCCAAGCTAAAAACTACACCTTTCTGTGTGTTTATTCTTTTGTTTGTGTACCAAAAAATGATACTGAACTGAGTCGTAAATAAAATACACAATTTATATGGTCAAAGTCCAAATAAAGCCAGACTGGTGAGCTGTGTTGTGGTGTTGGCAGCTCGGTGTTTGCTGCAGGTGAATAATGCATCACTGCTGTATCAGAGGTGGTCAGAGAGGACGCTCATCGTATCTGATGACGCATCGGTGGCAAAATGAATTCACCAGAGCGGGAGGTGGAAAAGGAGCGAAATAGAGCTCAATCAAATAGAGTAGATGGTACATGTGTGCGCACACTTCATGGCTACGTGCATCTATGTGATGGTGGAGGGAGGGAGAAGACGTCTGAGGGGTCGCAGGACGGTGAGGAGGGCTGACAGCACCAGCAGAAAACTGCCGGCGGCGTTTGGTATATGAATTAGCTCGCCTCACGAGTCTGCACAGGAAGAACCGGCTCGCACTGTCACAGTCATGGCGACCCCCCCCCACCACCCGCCGCCCCGAGGCGACAACATGATTTGTTTCACACGATCCAAATGACCCTTTTTCTCGTATCGGCGTTGACAAACACAAACTGCCACCCTCACGTTGAGACGTCGCCAAGTACTGGTCGGGTTCTTCCTGACAAAGAGATGCACTCGTAAATGAATTGTGAAATTGTGACAACATTGATTATTCAGACTGCCGGGCGAATAAGTGAGCGCCTGAGTTTCCCTCTCAGGTCGACTGCAGATCGTCAGCGGCGTGTCGGCTCCTGCAACCGGCTGCATTCTGTTGTTTTATCATTTTTTTGTAGTTTCTCACAGCAACACCTCCTCTTGGTGTGTTTCTCAGGGACGAGCAGGCTCAGGCAGGCCCGCGTTACACCATCGCTAATAACAGAAGTTGGACTCCAGCCATGGGAAAAATAAATCTGTAACACTTCTCGTTGGCAGCGTTCCCGCTCAGCCCGGCATGTGCATGAAGTAATCGCTCCAGATTCCCATGAAAGAGGGCAAATCTGGTCGCAGTCCGGTCATGTTTGGTAACACAAGAGGGATTTACCTTTTACAGTGCAGTACAGTACGACTGTGATCAGATGTGAGATAAACTTTTATCTTGCAGGTCTTTTTTTTTTTTTTTGCAGGAGGTGCCAAGTTTTTGATTGTACGACCTGTGAGAACCGACTGCTGCAAAGACTTGCACATTAAAATACAAATTGGAGGCATTCTTTCAAAAAAAAAAACCACATAAATCTTGCAGATGCATGTTTAAAAAAGCGTCACATGTGATCTGTAGTGAGGCCGCTCTCTTAAAACCTGCATGCACTTTGCTTACAGACTTTTAAATCTCTCTGCAGTGGAATCAAAGCGAGGGTGAGATCAGGTGAATTTGTGGGATATTAATGCAAACTGGGTTTTTGTCTGAACGTGGTGCTCGCTGTGAAGAGAGAAATGTGCCGATATCCTATTAAAGTCACGCTGAGCTGCTGAATCACACTGCAGCGCCATCGTTCGCCGTCGACGAAGCGGATCCGCCGTTTTGACTCCGTGTGACATCACAACCACAGCGTCTGTGTTTTCTTGACATTTCACAGTTTACAGTCTCATCAGCCGACCATGTGACGCAGTCTTTCACAGAGTGGAATTCCCTCTTTTTAATTTGCAGCGTGAGAGACAAAGTGACTGAAGGAGGATCGAGTTCCTGACCTGAAACCCGTCAGTCACGATGATGATGATCCATCACGCAGCCTGAGGCCGCGGCGACGTAGATGACATCATCATCATCATCATCATCATCATCACTTCTTATGTCGAGCACCTTCTGGAACTTTTTTGCTTTTTAGAATCTCTCTCTACTTTGATTTCTTAATTGTTACAACATTCCTGATCAGCTAATGAGCATCAACAGCATCACCAAACTTCCACCAAAACCCAGAGTGATGAGATCTAATTACTGGTACGTGTGTGTAAAAAGTTTAAAACCACGACAGCAGCAAAACAAATGCTGCAGCTAACCCGCTAACGACGTAGCGTTCAGCCCCGATGGTTACCTGCTCCGTCTTCATCCTCCTTTAAATCTACGAGGTCACAAAACCTGGCAGCAGATTTAAGCCGAGGTGAGTCATCAGCATGAGAGCCGTCATGGATCACCTCCCTGGAGGAATGCCATCTTGTTGTTTGCTGTGTGCATGTACCTGTCACCTGCCTGGGCTGCAAATCACAGGTGAGCAGGACATTCCTCTGCTGCACTCAGAACAACACGGCTTTGCTCCCCCCATAAGAACAGTGTTGACTTTACTGCAGGTTGAGCTCCACCCAGGCTTAGCAGAGGCTTCAGCTCACATCCACCGTGTCGCACCTGAGTCGTGTCGTTTGTTGCGTCACGCCGGTACCAATGAGTTCTGATCCGCTTACAGTCATTTAACCTCTATCTGAATGTAATCCAGGTGGAAATCACGGTTGTTATCTTCTTACAAGTTCTACCTCTCCGGCCGAGGGTTGTGGGAGCTCAGAGAAAGAGAGAGAGATAAAAACAAAACAACAACAACAACAACATCGTATCGTAGACGAAAAGATTCCTAACGTAACAATTTCATGGAAAAAATTCTTCAGCACAACGATCAGGGCCGGTTCTGACACGCAGCGGTGTAATCTTATTAAATCCCACAACCACAAGTTTCTACGATACGCATGTAATCCGCTCATCGCAGGAAAAACGACAACATTTGTTGCTTTTGTTCTTCTCCTCAGATAAAGCATGAGTGTTTTGTTTTTGTTTTTTTGAGGCCACAAGCTTTTGACTTATTTCATTCATTTACATAAAACGTTCTTTACTTAAATGCGTTTACAGATGACGGGACAGAGGAGAGATTAAGAGATGCAGCAGAGGGGTTTTCGACTGGAACCTGTTGAAGCGCTGAAGTATCTGTTGGACAGCTGCTCTGTAACCGACTCCGTCTGTCAAGCACGTCGTGTACGGAGCTGTTCCAGCCGAGGACGTCGGCCTGCTCCGGTAACCAACACGGTACCGGAGCTGCAGAAAACAGGTGATGAGAATTTCTGTATGTTTAACGTCAGCAGATCTCCGTCAGATCCTCACACATCCTTATTAAAACCACCTTGTGTCACTTTTAATTAACCCCTGAACCCCTTTTGTGTTTCAGGAACTGAATAATGAACTGAAACAGGCCAGGATGAGATGATTAAACGCCCTGCAGGAGGTCCCTTTCTGCAAAATCCCCCCGAAGAAATGTATAAATAAATATATGAAAATAAAGAGGAGACAATGTTCTGCTGCACATCATTCTCAACAAGATCCTTGTTGTCATGCTCGCCTCGGTGTAAGTGTGTGTTTGTTTGCGTGTGTGTGTGCATCTGATTGGTAATTGGTTGGTGCTGGCAGCGGCGCCTGTAAGAGATCCATCTCCTCCACGGGGCAGAGGGGCCAGAACTCTGCAGCTCCCCTCACACAGATGGACCTCGCAGCGGGCGGCGGTCCACGTGAAACCCCCCTCGCCCCCCACCTCGACCGGCGGATGGTGCATCGCAGCGGGAATGTCGTTCCACATCAATCCCGGTAAAGGCTCGGCCCGCTGACATTTAGATGTCGTGTGTTCTCGTGGTGAGAAAAAGGCGCCGAGTTTTCTTTTGTGTGTTTTCTGTGGTGAGAGAAGAATGAGGCTCCAGTGCCAACAAGGTTTTTTTTTTTCCTTTCTTCACTTGTGGGAGGTTTTGTGCCTGCACGCATGACAGAGGTGCAGAATGACAGTTCAGTACAAAGCACCCAGTGTTACCTGTACCTGAGGTGTGTGTGCTATTTAAACTATGTTCCTTTAATAATCAAATAATAATAATAAAGTTAAGGTGAGATTATATGCAAAAAAAAGACATATTTTTATTTTTAGTGAATATACAGAAACACATGAAGCTGTTAAAAATGTGATGAAAATGAGTGAAAATTAGTGTCACAGTTTAGGATGTTAGCTTTTCCAACAGGCTAACGTCGGTGTTAGCGTCTCCAATATGCTAATGTCAGTGTTAGCTTCTCCAACAGGCTAACATCGGTGTTAGCGTCTCCAATATGCTAATGTCAGTATTAGCTTCTCCAACAGGCTAACATCGGTGTTAGCTTCTCCAGTATGCTAATGTCAGTATTAGCTTCTCCAACTTGCTAACGTCTCTGTTAGCTTTCTCCGACAGGCTAACATCTGTGTTAGCTTCTCTAGTATGCTAATATCAGTGTTAGCTTCTCCAACAGGCTAGAGTCGGTGTTAGCCTCCCCAAAGGGCTAACATCGGTATTAGCTTCTCCATCAGGCTCACACAACATGTAAGTAAATCCACAAGCTAACATGTTCTGGACCCGCCCGTCCACTCAGTACATGGAGAGGAAACTGGTATCACCCTTTGAAGGCAATGCTGGTTGGTCAGGAAGTAATCAGACTTCTCATGACACTCAAATAAATAAAACAAGCTCGAATAATAATTCACATTTGCTTCCTGGTGGACGTCTGACTGCAGCCATCGTAAAACCAACACAGACATTGTTTCCCATAAATCATGAGAAGAAAAATCTGAAATTCCTCCGATTACATCTCGTGTATGATGTCGTTGGTTAACTTTGGGGACTGTATAACATTCTCACCCCCTATGCTGACAGACAAAGCCACTAACTAGGAGCTTATTTACTCGACTGTACTCAATTACTGTAAGCAAGAAAAGATGTGGAAAATATAATTGTACGCTCCGTTTTGGTGACGATGGACAAAAGCCACAGAGAGAAACTCTATAATAATGTTTATTTTTTCATTGGCTCCCATGTTTGCTGAAGGTTTGAGCATGCACAGCTTCGTTCGTCTCTCATGGCTGTGTACGTTTTGTTTTTTTTAACCACGGGTGGCCTCTGTGAGATCAAAACCCCTCGGTTCTGATTAATCGAGAGTCCAGTTTATCTCAAAATCAGACGTTAAGCCATTGTGTCTGCCCACATTCTCGTCGGCTGCAGCGCCACTGAATCATTTAGGATGTAAGTTAGCCCACGCACTTTTTCTTCCGCCGTCTCCCAAACTACTTTCTGCAGCTCACAAACATCATGAATCATCCCACCGTCAATCACGTCTGCACCGTACTGCATACACTTGTATTATTAAAGAGCAAAATACACCCGTATAGCTCAGGTTCACTCGGACTGTTCTGCCACAGCTCTGCAGGGTAACTGCAGTCTACTCACCAAGGGCAGATGTCCGAGATAATGAGGTAAATACTGGATTGTTGCACCCACAGAGCAGTTGTTGGGCTGCAAATCACTCGGATTTAAATAAACAAGCTGCTTTTTTTATGGTTTTTCTGGCAGTGTAAGGAACAACACCGGCAAATTAAATAGTTTGGAGAAGGCTGAGACAGCAACTCACTCGGTGATCCTACCAACTTATGTCGACCCATGAGGAAGTCATCGCTGTGTCCTCCTATGTTCTTAAAACAGCCGACGTGGTCTAATAACTTTACACTTGGTTCTTTAGATGGAACTCGTCCTGTCACACTGTATCTGGATTTATTTTGTAGGCTACACGACACTGGCAGTCTCACTTGTCTCTGGCTGATGGGAAACATTGAATGTAAATGTAAAGCTAAAGGTCTAACATTAATGTTAGCATCTCTAACATAGCCTCTCAAACAGGCTAATATCAGTGTTACCTTCTCCAATAGGCTAACATTGGTGTTAGCTCTGCTAACAGGCAAATGGCAGTTTTAGCTTCTCCAGCAGGCTAACGTGAGTGTTAGCTTCTCCAATAGGATAATGTCAGTGCTAGCTTCTCCGATAGCCTAACATCAATGTTAGCTTCTCCAAGAGGCTAACATCAGTTTTAGCTTCTCCAGTGGGCTAATGTTAGTGTTACCTTTTCCAACTTGCTAATGACTCTGTTGGCTTCACCAACAGGATAAAGTCAGTGTTAGCTTTCTCCGACAGGCTAACGTGTGTTAGCTTCTCTAATATGTTAATATCAGTGTTAGCTTCTCCAATGGGTTAACATCGGTGTTCACCTCTCCAACAGGCTAACATCAAAGTTAGCTTCTCCAACTGGTTAACATCAGTGTTGAATTCTCAAACAGGCCAGTGTCTGTAGCCTATTAGCTTATCCAGCAATGAACTACACTATTAGATTTTCCAGAGGCCTTTAATCATAATATTTCACTTTTAATGTTGTTCCCCTCTTTCATTGCCATTGACCTACAGAGCTAACAACCGTAGATACAGAATTAGCCAAGATCGCACACTTCAGGACTTCAGATTTCAAAAAGTTTTGTTAATGAGACCCTGCAGGTCAAGACGGGTTTAACAGGACTCAACAGCCCCTGAACCTGCAAACCAACACACTCCTGCAGTTTTTTCCAAGTCATCTCCTGTGTCTTTTCTTCTCTTATATGCAAAAGCGATCAGGCTGGATTTATCATCGTGTCACAGGGAACAGATTCAGGAGACACACCTGAGAGGACGGAGCAGATTTAAAATGCATGTTGTGGTTCGAATGAATGAATTGCCTCTCCCGTTACGTAACGCGCCGTTGTGTTCTGCAAAACATTGAGTAACTGCTGCTGCTTCTTCTTCTCTCTGTCTGAGTCCTGCGCCCGAGACATTTCACTAAGAGTAAGACTCCAGAGGAATGTGTGTGTGTGTGTGTGTGTGTGTGTGTGTGTGTGTGCAGCCTCTCTGCTGTCTGTTTGTTCGATCACGCCGGACTCTTAAAAGTAAGACGAGACCAAAAGAAAAAAGACTGAGAGGGCAAAAAAATAAAAACACTTTGTAATGTCTCACAAGAAAAAGAAAAGACAGAGAAGAATCTGCCAAAAACCAGAGAAGAAGAGAAAAACAGACAAGAGAGGGGGGGGGGGAGAGAGAAAGAGGGAGTGTTACGTAACTTTGTCCTCAAGAAGCTCTGCCAGAACTCGGCTTGGCTCGCCGCGCTACTACGACGACGGAGATTTTCTCATGGAACAGATTAAACGGTCGCTCAAGCGGGAGACCAGCAGACAGATCCCACAAACTGTAGTAAAACACCTCAGTGCACTCGGTGTATGTACGACCCGAGGAGGCTCAGACGTACCCGACGCAGGAACGGCATGTCTTCACTTACAAACTGAACATCCAGGAGGAAAGTTTAAACAGGTTTTTCATGAGGGCTCAGTTCAGTTTGACCCTTTGGCCTCCCTGTTGAAGCTCCTGCCATGTTTGTGTTTAAATGACAGTATGAAGCAGCGTTAACCTGATTTTTTCTATTGTAATTTTAATAACTGAGCTTGTGTGGAAGTTTTGCTTCCTCAAAAAAACAAGCTTCTCACTCAGATTACAAGAAAACAAAAAAGCCACAGACGGGTCGGTCTGAGATCTGAGAGCATGTTAAATATGAAGAGCTAGTTTATAAAAACATCAAGCTGCTAATATGTGTCCCCAGTACTACGTGGACCTGGAAATGTTACGCTAAAGGGCTAGCGTGAGTGTTAGCATCTCTAACGTAGCTTCTGCAACAGGTTAACGTCAATGTTAGCTTCTCCAACAGGCTAACATCATTGACAGCCTCTCCAGCAGGCTAATATCAGTTAGCTACTAGCTTGTCCAGCAGGCTAAGCTCAACGTTAGCTTCTGGCCTCGAAAAACAAGTTTTCCACTCAGATTCCAAGAAAACAAAAAGCCACAGATGTGTCAGTCTGAGATCTGAGAGCAACTGAATTATGAAGAGTTTGTTTATATAAACATCCAGTGGCTAATTTCTAAACCCTGGAACAAAATCTTGAATTCCCATCGAATGGATTTCTTACTTGTAGCACGAGGTGTGCATGTGATTTTGTGCAGTTGAGGAGTATTCAAATCTGCAGATATCTTATCTCCATTCATGATAGACCTCGGATCAGCTGACACAGAAATCCTGACGAGTCAGCAAACTGCAGAACAGACTTTTACAAGTTCAGTTGGTTGTGATGCAACACTGAACTCTCTGATGGTGAGTCAGACCGCTTTCCATGAATCCTTTACCCCCTAAACTCCTGAGGCCTGTTTCACAAAGAAGCTTCAAGAAAGCAGTTTGTTTTTTATTGTTATTGTGGGAAGCGGCTCAAAATGACTCAGAAACCAAACCAGCTGATGAAGCTTTTTTCCTAAAGCCACTTTAGAGCTAATGTGATCAGTTAAAGTCGAGTCTGACTCACGCAGACTCAGCACATCGAGCAGGAGGAAAAAAAATGAAATGCAAAGGGAAAACCTCGATCGAGACGTTGTCGACCGGAGACCTCAGACTGATGGGGGAGGGGGGGGAGTTTTCTCTAGAAGACGGCGAGGTGAGGGCTGAGCACTGTGACTTCCAGGGAAACACGAAATAGGAAGTTTTATTCATTCATTAAATGAATGAATAAAACTTTCTAACATTACCTCATCCCTGAACATCCAGCCTGAGTCACAGTTTCATGAGAAAAATGGTTATTTATCATTGAAGTCAACGACTCCCATGATCCAACACTAAAGCTTAGTCCCAATTCGAAGGCTCCATCAAACGTGGCCTTCGTTTCACTCTTTTTGGCAGCCTCACATATCCCAAGATTCTTTGCGATTTCAATCGCGTAGCGTAGATCGTCACTTTCGCAGGCCTGGGCGGCAGAAATCGTGACGTAGGGGTAAAACATCTGGTGACGCAACCAGGAAATGCTCCAAAGGCTAGACTGTCCCATTAAACGGCTGACGCGGCTCTTTCTCCAAAGGACTCGCCTTTGAGGACAGCAAAGGCCGGGTCCTTCGAAGGACACAGACCCTGAATTGGGACACAGCCTGAGTCACAATGTCCCGAACAACAGTCTGAAAAAAGAAAATAAAACTGGATAAAAAACAAAGTGATCAGCAGCGAGAAGGTGAAGGAATGACTCAAAGCAACGTTTTCATTTCAGCCACTTGGGGGCAGTATAACCGGCTGTAATACAACAATAAGATATCATCAATTTACAAAGTTGCTACGCATCCAGCAGACAAACAAACGCTGACAGTCATTTAAAGTTGTCTGCCTGACAAATTTGCGTGTGGTATTTATTCACGTTTCGTGGCGTGGTTGCAAATTGCAATTAACTAAATAACTATTGCTTAAAACTCCCCTAGTTCGACCGCCTAAAACACAAAAATCGTCAAAGGCAATGCGTCTTGATTTGTCCATCCTGGGCTCTCGTAGAAGATGGCCCCGGTCCCTCTGCAGATATAAAAGACTCATACTAAGGTGAACAGAACCAGATCCTCAGATTCAGCTGATTGTTCACCTAATAAAACATAAACATGAAGAATATATTCCACTTCTGTCACCCTGAGGTCTTCACACGGGACCTTTTGAAGAGCTTTAAAGGGCGTTTACGAGGTGTTTAAGGCACAAGTGTTTCATTGGAGGAAAGAAACATGTTGTATTTCTATAGTACGTGTGTTTGCAGAGTGAAGCAGAGATTTGTAACACGAGAGCTCAAACGACTCAAAAGTTAAAAACACAAAGATGTTGTTGTCACCATGAACCTTCACACTCATCGTCCAATCACGTGTGTGCTTCCACTAACAACCCAGCCGTCCCATTTAGCAGCTAATTGGGCTCTCAAGGATAACGGCCTGTTTGTTTGTTTGTGTGTGTGTGTGTGTGTGTGTGTGTGTGTGTTGTTTTTAAAGATGGCCCCCCTTTTCCTCAATGTTAATGTCAAGCGGACGAGGTGGATCTATGGCAGGTGTGAGAACAGCTTGAGGCTCGTGTCATTAGACCCGCCACCGGTGTCACTCCTGTCCTGTGCGCCGATCCGGCCTGGCACCATCCGTCCACCACATGCCCCACACACACACATGCACACGCACACACGCATGGTCTCTGTTTGTGGCTGTTTAAACTGATTATGAAGTGAAAACCTGAGGCCGACTCCAACGAGGAGCTTGGCTGCACGTACGTTCCCCGGGCTTGGATTTGGGCCCAGCTGTGATGCTGAAATACACATTTCAAGTGATTTCCCGTGTTTGTTGTCTCTGTAATACCTAAAAGCTTTCATGCAGGTCTATTTATTTTCATTGTCCTCGCTGGAAAACAAGCGTCACACTTCATACGTGTGTTGGTTGAATAAAGACAAAAAGCTGCTTCGAAAGGAGACGCGAGAGGAGGCGGAGGGAGGTGTCGAACGACGTCATCTCGAAGCGTTTGACACTTTCCTGCATGTACACGAGTCACAACACGAGCGTTGGAGAGGCTTCGACGTGTGGGATCAAGGGGGACAAAGTGACAGACTGCCCCGGTAAGCCTTTGGCACTGTCATCACACTGCATTGTGGGTAACGCCGCACGACAAAGACCACAGGAGTCGGAAAATGATTTTTTTTTTTCCACCGTGGGCGCTGCTGTGGCTGTGGGGGTGATTAACAAAAAGGTAAATGTTGGTCGATACTAATTAACACTTATTGATGCTGATTAATGTGCGTTTAAGTCGCCATAAATGTTTAATTCTCTTCAGTGGTTTCAGCTTCAGGTCATCTGTGTGAAGCTCAACAGACGAGAGGGAAGAAGCAGCTTTTATCTTTCAAACTCACCTTGGATGGAGTGAAAACTGACATTTTCCAATAAATGTGTCTTTTTACACTGACCGGCTAATATCTGCTTATTGCAGGTAAACCATCCAGTTGCAAAACCTGTCTGCCGGTTTGTCTGTTGTGCTGCACACTTGCAAATATGTATAACCTATTTTTGTACAGCGAAGCTTTCCTGAACACAAACTGAGTCATGCAGCCAGGTACGAGTCTGCTGCTTCAGGCACAGTGCAACAAAATACACTTCAGAATTAGAGATATAAACCAATCTCAGTGTCAAGAGGCGCCTCTTGTTCCATGATGTTCTGGAGAACAATCCCCAACAGCAGTGATATCGTGTGAGCATGCCTACTGTTTAATTGAAGAAGTTTACATGCCAAAGTAGGTTGCAGGTTATATCTGCAAGTGATGACATCAGTGCCAATCGCCAGAGTAAATACAAGAATAAGACGTTGTTACAGCCAGCGAGGCTGCCAACACAATTTCAAGTCACACCTGTGGATATTTTTAAAGACACCCTGGAGGCCGACGCTGAGCGATTTTCCATGGTGAAGTCGGATCATCTCCGTACGCAATCAAGGCAACCTAAATGAATATTTTAAGCCAAATCATGATTATTTTTTTTTTACCCTAACCCAAGTAGACTGAAGCACAGCGCTGTGACAAGCGAGAAACAGAAAATGCAAGATAAATAAAAGTAAAGGTGCAACATTCGGTTTTAACTCATCTGTGCATAGATAAAATGTATTCTGGCAACAAGGATGTGATGGCAAACACAATGGATATTTCAAGCCAAATCATGATTTCTTTTCCTAACCACTGCTTCAGATGACTTTTCATGAAACCACCAGATATTTCAAGCAAATGTGTGCAAAACCTAAACATGTAAATGCATCTAAGCAAGTCTTTAAAGCCACAAGCGTCTTTCGTGCTTAAACCTACGCGGACCGTCAGCACAGCATCGTTACAAGATGAACAAGAAGCCAAAAATAAAGAACATTTCAACACGTCTGTGGCGAGTTGTGCCAGTGATGTCACTGTCGGGTGTGACAGAGCACACACCTGTCCACACCCAGACACAACCAGGTGACTGATACTGAAACAGACTTTAAGCATTAATCCACAGAGCTTAATATTAAAGTTCATTTTAAAGCTTGTAAACGTTTGAACAATGTCGCTAAAACAGTTAGCTCATGCTAAACCGTTGATGCGACTCACCTGTGTTACATTTGTGCGATTAAAGCAACACAATGTTTGAATATCTGGTCTTTCACAATGTGGATTTTCTGAATATTGTGTTCTATATGTTGAGTTTTACCAGCTTGTCTTTTCTGTGTTGTGTAGTAAAGGTTCAGCAGGGTCACGTCTGCACTCTGCTACAGCTGCTGTGGGACGGTAGAGCTCTTTCGTTGGCTCTGGGGGGAAGCGACCTGCTGCACTACTGGTTGGCTCAGCACACACACTGGCCACACACACACACATACACACAGGACGACCTACACACTCACTCATGATCACAGTGCTCATTGTCTGCGTGAGCCGGGGCGGCACAAACAAACACAAATGGTTTCCATTCTTGCCAGAGATCAAACATGCACACACACACATGCACACACAGACGTGCACATGCAATTCATTTGACATACCAGCCCACACACACACACACACACACTGTCCACAGAGCCCGATATAGAGTCCATTACTTTGGAATGCCACACTGCTTTTTCCCTCCAAACACGCGATGTGCTCGAACTTCGCCGGCCCGACTCGATGTGAGTCACACAGGACTCCCAACAAACCGACATGATTGCCTGGTTCTGGTTCCTCGTGTGGCTGCAGGGACTCCATGTTTAAGGACAGAGTGACTCACAAAGATTACCCCGACATTAAAACCCACAGCTTGTGTAAATACAGCTCTATTATTCCCGCTGAGCTCTCTCATTCACTGTTTGCAGTGGAGTGATTCATACAAGTCGTTCAACACGTGACCTGAAGCTGGAGAGCATGGTGGGGGTTTCCCTGGCGAAATGGACGGCCCAGTTGTTATGCTGCAAAAAAAAAAAGTCCTCCTATAATTTCTGTTGAGATCAACAGATGCGAGCTCGAGGGGAAAATATGACTGTATGACATCACTGAAGGTCGCTTAGCTGGCTTTAAGAGCGGCACCGCTTCGAAACATCGAGGATGATGCAAGAAATGAGCACCTTTTGTCACTTTACACAAAGGAAACACGAGAAACAGATCATCTGTCACACCTTCGCTCATAAAGAATCATAATTTTTGTCTCGATACAGCTTATTTGGCATAAAACAAGTCTACAGAAGCCCCCGAGATCCCAAATTGATTTGAGATAAACATAATTCAGCCGCTGTTTCATGCTGAAGTCTGAACTGTAGCTGCCAAGTTTTTGAAGCGTTGGCGTTGCACCACTGTCTGAAGTCCCACCGGCTGCCTCAGCTGTTCGAGACAACGCTGCTACACCTACGAGTCTTTCCATCAGCGGGAGTAGATACCGACTGGATTTTCATTTGTGAGGTGAACTTTATTTTAAAACACCAGGAGGAGACAGTCAGGCAGGAAATCAAACTGCAGAGTCTCGACCTGAGATGACGACGTCACAGCTGATGATCTTGCAGGGTTTTATTCTTGTAATTGTTTTTCCTTTTGTGTTCAGAATCTCAAACAGGACTGTACGGTGTGTTGTCGGCTTTAAGCATCGAAGGCTGTCCAAATTTAAAAGGCTCCTCGAGATGTTCCTTCTTTTCCCTGTTTTCTGAGGATGCACATGATCCTTCGTGGCCTCACATATCCCAAGATTCTTTGTGTGCCCGAAAAATAAGAAAGAAAGAGAGAAAATGGCGACATAGCGTGGTGTAGATCGTCACTTTCGCGGGCCTGGGCGGCAGAAATCATGATGTAAGGGTAAAACATCTGGTGAACCAACCAGGAAATGCTCCAAAGGCTCGACCATTTAAGAACAGCCGACACGGTTAACAAGGTCTCTCTGAAGGACTCACCTTCAAAGACTGCAAAGGCCGGGTCCTTCAGAGGATGCAAACCCTGAACTGAGACAAAGCAAATGTCTCCTGTGTGTTTTTCCCCTCGTTACCTCACCTGTCCTCTTCCCTCCTCACTCTGCTCACCTGGTCCTCGTCTTGTCATTAATGTGTCTGTTTATAGTCTTCTGTTGTCGCTCTGGTCTTTGTCAGTTTGTTTCTTGATGCTCCTTGTCACTCCATCTTGGTCTGTTGTACCTTTCAGTGTGTTTCTTGTTTTGATTTTAACTTGCTTTTTCTTTGTTTTTTGAGCCTTTTGTTGCTTCTTTGTATCTTGTGTAGGATCCCTTGTTTTTTTTTTTGTTTTTTTTTTATTTATTCAGATTTGTTAATAATGTTTGCTTTTTGTTCCCCCCATTTCCTGCCTCCCGTGTCATAATAAAGATAATCCAGACTCTATTTAAAATCACTGATCAGTGGCTGCAACAAAGAGAAATGTATCCCGTCTGAAAGAGGTTAAAAACTCCTCTGTTGGGGCGAGTTCCTGTTTCCTTATGCTGAGTCCACAGGGCTGTTTTCTGATTCATAAAACAAAAAAACAAAAAAAAAACCTGTGAATCAAGCTGTGGTGCAAACGAGCTCTCAGAGGGAGAATCTGTCCAGTCTTCTTCCTCACCAGCCACAAGCCGCAAATTGCTTCAGCTTTAAAAAACAAAACAAAAAAGAAAACAGCGTCGTCACATCCTCACCGTGTCTTCATACCGTCTTTAAGAGAAACCTAGAAGCCTCCCCCAGCGTACTGCAATGTGTAAATGAATTTGTGCAAATTGGTTTGGAGGGCTTCCATTATAAACAGCTATTATGAGATTATAATATGATTTACACATCATTTGAATATGCACGACCACGACGGACGGATGCAAAGAGGATTTATTATTATTTTTTTGCCAGGGCTATTAGGCAGCTTTCCAGTCGTTGCACATTTGTAAGGGAATTCCACGGCGTTCTGGTTTCGGCCATTATGCAGACCGAAATCTTTCATGAATGCGTGAATCTACGGTCCTCCAGTGGCCCCGGGGGGAGGGGCCCCTGATACCCTGTGAGGCAGAAGGAGAGCTGAAATGATTTATACCACTTTACGAATCATATAAGTAGAGTCAGCCTTTCCACAGCCCGTCTTTCTTCCTCTCCTCGCATGAGTCAGTCGGACAGGATGTGGAATGCCGCCGATGGAGTGGAGGATTCCCCTCGGAGCGGGGAGGAAGGGGGGGGGTTGGATTCCAAGTTTGGGTTACAGTGGGAAGGAAGGGGTCACGTTCCTGTTTGTTCGCATTGTGGGGATGGCAGCAGCAGCGGCGGCGGCGTGGGGGCGGGTCGAGCGGGGTCCTCTGGGGTCATTCACTCCTATCATCACATTCACAGCTGCTGCCGGGGGCTGAGTGGGAGGACGAGGGTATGAAATCCCATGATGTCCACTCCTCAGGCACGCTGGACTTGGAGCTGAATGGGGGACAATGAGGTGGATCCTGTTGAATATTGCTGAGAGAAGCACTGCGCCATGCTGGCTGCCCGGCGTCAGTGAATGAATGAATGAGTGTCACATAAAAGGGAACGTTGATCGCTCGGCCAAAAACTTCCCCCCGGATAAAGAAAAGGTTCAGATAAAACTCAGCAGTCTGAATGTAACCAGTTCACACCAATCCTGAGTTTTCTCATTGTCACAGTTTTCTCATCAGTGAGATGATTAAAACGCTGCGGGGATTCAAATTTGTTTCATCTTCGATATGGGGACGATGTAGATTTAAGGAACACAATCAGATCCTGCAGATTGGAGATCCTCAAACACAATCGCCAGAGTAAATGTTGGCAACGTACAGTGAGTTTTCCTTTATGTTCAGCTTTTTAAATGTTGCGTTGACGACCTGCCCAGCTGATTGACAGCCACGACAACCACACACACCTCCGCAGCGAGTATCATTTACTTTATTTACTTTATCACTATATTTCTTCAGCTCGTGCACTTTGCTCCACAAGTCATGGTTCTCCAGTGTCTTTGTGTTTGTGCATGTGCTACACAGCATTCAGTGCAACATCTCATCTCCCATCACGATGTCCTGAAAGCTTCTCGTTGGTGACTCGTTCTGCAAGCGTTGAAATTACATCTTCACCCACCAGAGCAACATGACTTTTGGGGAAATACCTTAACACTAATCAATGTATGACTAAAATAAATGTGTTGTCTGAGATGAAATCATTTCAAAGATAGAACAAGGTTGGAATCCTTCTTGGCGCTCGCTGGTTAGGGTTTGGAAAAGATCATGTTTCGGCTTAAAGTACCTGTTTCAGTCTGCACACAGGAAGCTGCAATTTGTCCCAAAGTTGCGTCACAAATATCCGGTTTTGTTGTCACAAATTCGGCTGAAAAACATTCAGTGGTTTGACACCTCATACAGCTGCCATGCCTCCACGTCTTGATAAAATCAGCACATGAACATGTGATGTGATCATGATTTGATGTGTATAAAATCTACTAATCTGTATGCATCCATGGTTTTCAGAGACTCCTGAGACGTCTGAATATTCAGTCAGAACATCACTCACAATGTTTTTTCAGCATTCAAGCACTTAAAACAAGCATCAGCAGAGCAGGACAAAGGGAAAATAACCAGTGTGGGATATTAAATGTGAAGAGATGTTAAAACAAGCCTCAAAGACAACTGTTAGTATCGACATGTTTTCCTGTTCACTGTCTTTCCACTCCGTCTCCTCAGCTGCACCGTCTAATGTTTGTTTCCACTACCTGTTTCTCCTATCAGCTCATCTGTGTCCCTCTCTGCATTTCCCATTTACGGCGGCTTCCTTCCTCTCACGAACAACAGGATGTATGCTACTTGGACCGTTCGTGCATGTTTTTGTAACCTACAAATCATTTTTAGCTCGCGCGAGTCGCTGATGACTCCGTTTCCACTTTTTGCTTCAGCCGCAGCTGCCGGCTGATTAGCACAAATACAACTCTGGTCTTTCAGAGTCTTGCTGTGACTTTGACGGTCAGATTAACGTGCTGTAATTATAGATTTCTTTCACGTGTAAGGTGCTTATAGGTGTTAGAGACATTAACAGCTTAATTCCTGTGAGTGATGAAGCAGTGGTGCAAGTATAACACAAACCATTACGGAACAAATCGTTATTTTGTACATTACCAGGATTAACAGACCCTGCACATATCTCATTCATACCGTTCAGTCATAAACTCCCGAGGTGCAGTTTAGTCATTTCAAACCTGCTCTCATCTCCTTTTTTTTCTGCTTTGTTAGGTTGAGATTCTGATGATTCGACTCATTAACTCAAGGCGCTCTATAAGTGCCGGGCCGATAATGGAGATGAGGAACTCAAATTGAGCCCCGCTGTGGAAGTGATGGCCACTCGGCTTCACCACGGCACGACGTGCACTTAACTGCGAATGTCCGCTGTTTAATATCGTGGCAGATAAAAACAAGTGAAAGGGGGACGACAGAGGGGCGTTTGAATCATACGAGGCTGCAGAGAAAGCTCCTAAATGTGCAACAGATTGCAAACATGTTGAGTTTTCGAGCTGTCGATCGACATGAAGGAGACGAAACATTTGAAGAGTTTGTGTTAAACGTCGACGAGAAACTCCAGTTAACCCTCCGTAATAATTGTTGATAAGTTGTTGTTTTCATTTTGCGCCATCAATCACGTTCCAGGGGCGTTAAAAAAAAAAATGCATCGACTGATATCTCACATATATCTCACTTTGGAGCTGAGCTGCTTTCTTATTCCGCTGAGGATCAGCGTTCAATTTATCTCTCTCGCTCGGCGCGATTCAACAGAGGTGATAAATCTCAGGAAAGCAAAAGCAAAAGCTAAAAACGACTGACCTCAGCGCGCGCTGATGATAGTAAGCCGTGCTACCCCTAAACTGAAATCAATACTTTATCTTTTGCAGTTTTTTGTACATCTCTCACATTTGGCTGATGCAATCGCGCAGAATGGATGGTTCGCTGTCTCGCTCGAAGACCGTTGAATTGTTTAGCTTCGCTTCAGTTCAGTTGGAAAAAAGAACGACCACATCCAACAACAAAAACAATTAAAAGCACACGAATTAAAGACTTTGACAGTCACATCAGCTCTTCACAGGGTTCAAACTTGTGACCCTCTGGCTCTTTCTCTCTCTGGATATTTTCCCCCCAGAGAAATTCCTGGGATTGACACACTTCACGGTTTATTGGTCAAGGTAAAGTGGAGGCTTCTGTTTCCGCGGAGCAGCCGGTCATGAGACTGAAGATGACTCATAGTCAGCTGTGAGCATGAATCACTCCGGCCACCATTGATTAACTCAGGAAACGGCTCTTTTATTACAGGTAGAGCTGAATAAGTGCATCCACACAGTCACTTTGCATACACAGTAAACCTGAACTGCAGCACAGCAGGATGAGCAGCTGCTTTGCAAATCTGCTACGTGGCAACACGGGAGTGAAAGTGTTTTAAACCAGACACCATGGAAAAATGTTGGCGTTTTACATCTCTGCAAACCACGGATATGTTTCATTTGAATTTTTCAACACGTCACATGAAGTGAGACGGTTCAGATTACATTTATACGAGCTGACTTTCTGATGCAAGACCTCTGCTCGAGACCAGCCATCAGATATTAGTAGCCAATACTTTTATAATTTGACGTCATTGTTGTATGGCGAAAGACGCAGACAACACATGCATTTTAAAGCAAAACATGATCTTTTCCAAACCCTAACGTGGTTCTTGTGCTTAAACCTGCCCAGTCGCCCAGATATGTCAGCAGTTAATGTTTGTGCAAACCGCAGAAACGTCAAAGGTTGACATTTGTTCCAAACATGGCATATCACGTCACATGATATGCGTATTAGCTGACTTTCATATTGGGAGATGGAGGAGATGGTGCTGGGGTTATCACAAGCCACGAGGCTGCAGGGGAATGTAAAGTAGCAGCAAACAGAGATGTTGTCTGCTCTGTCTTTTCCTCCACTAACTCCCTGACTCTCCTGTCATTTCATATCCAGCTCCTTGCTGCCCTGCAGGAACTCTTTCCCACTGCTCCCATCACCAGACGTTCCCAGCCCACCTGCGCACCTGTTTCCAGTTTCCCCTCATAAGCCTTGCAGTATACTGTATATACCGGCCCGCTTCCTCGTTTACTTCCTCGCTGGCTTTTCAGACTTTGTTTTGCAGGCCTGACTTTTCCTGTTTGACCCCTCTGGATACGATTCCCTGGGAGCATCAGTTCACCCACTTGACAGGAACTCGCTGCATTCATGGGATGGCTGGCAAATTCTGTTTGCCAGATCGAAGTTTAACATCTCACACAAACGCTTGTTTATGCCTCCATTTTTCACAAGTTTATATAAAAGATCCAACAGTTTTTCAGTGGTTTGATCGCTCAAATTCTGAGCAGAAATTTGTTGTTCGGGTGAGCACCTCTCCTTCTCCAGCAGAACCCATCCTGACACGTTCAGAATATCAAGGCGCTGATTCACGAAATGTTCATTTCACCACCAAAAGCCGATGACGAGTGCCCAGAATTTGAGAGGAATAAACCTTTTGTGTGCGCTCTGATCTTTTATTTCCCCTGGTGTATTTGCACGTACACATCATTGACTTTTACATTATGTCACTCCTCCTCCTCCTCCAGCAGCAGCACCCAAGACCTTGATTGGATTAAAGCTCAAGGCCAGTCAATTACATCAGTTTCACCATTAAATGTATGGGACTATGGGCTTTACGCCAGAAATACTCAGTGTCAAGTAAATTATGGAACTAATCTTCATTATCATGTGAGTCCATCGGGCTTAAACTGGTGTTACCTTCTGTGTTCAGTGATATTTTCAGGGGGTTTTTTTTGTTAATGTTTTTAATCATCACAAAACGTCCAGATCTGAGTCACGACCATGTTGAGGACCCCCGCCGGTACATTTCTGCTGCCTCTTTTGTTTAAAAGTAGCTATTGGCTGCTCCAAAAAAAAAAAAAAAAAAGTCGTAAGAGGTTGCCAGATGACATCACACAGCGATTAGCACATCAATACATTCGCTACACTACTTCTGCTTTTTCCCAAGCTTGTAAGCAGGCGGAGTGTGAAGACAACAAAGTCATTCAGATCGGCATCGGCTGCACCAGTGTGTCCTCAGGACGCCACACATGTCCACGATGTGTTTTGTTCCTGATGGTCCAGAAAGTGTTTGTGGCTCTCGCTTGTCGCTTTTAAGAGATGATGTCACCGGCAACACATTCACACGCGCCCGCTGTTACGTCACTTTAAAAGCTTTTCCATACGTACGGGCACTCAACCTCCCCACCGTCCATTTATCTGTCTCTCTCTCTGCACACAGCTCTCATTTCCTCCCCTCGCTCTGCTGGATCGCTTGCTTTAGTGCTCCCCCGGGACGCCAAAGCCCCCAGAATGCAACGTTCCAGCAAACGGTTAACGTACTCGTAGGCAGGTCACCCCGACCTGGCCTCCATCGGCGAGAAGAACGGATGACGCGCTCCCTCGGATGAGTCATGACTCACCTAATGTACAGTTGATGGACGTGGGAAACACGCCGGCGCTGACCTTTCTTTGTGTACATGTCGGACAAGTGGAATTCTGGGTAACCACTATAGGCTCTCAGCACTGTGCTTCTATATACGACCTGGCTGATTCAATTGATCAGCAGTCTGGTAATCTAATAGTTTGAAATGACTGTGCTGTGTGTCATGGTGGCTGCAGGATGTTTGGCTTCTAGAAATAACCGCAGGAAACAAAACTTTATATGTTTGTTCTGAACACATTTAAGGATTGAAATTTCTTTCAGAATGGTCCATGATTGTCTCTTTTATTGAGTCTACATATTTAACTCTTTATAGATTTGCTCAGAAATTTTGTAATCTTGTAATCATGATTTATTTACTTACCCTTTTTTCGCCGTCTATCAGATTTGTAGCGGTGCGTCACGATGTGCAGCGATCCGTCCAAAAATAACAGCAACAATGATTTAGAGCGTAACTCTTCAGGGACGAGTTGTTCATTACAACAGCTACGTTTATTTCCTTCCAGTAGCTCTGTGATAGAGCAACAATGGGGAAAGTTTGCTTCATCTGTCTGAAAGGACTGTTACTACGTGATTGTGATGTCGTAACAGCCGATGTAACTGATATCTTACAAGCCGGTGTGAGAGAGCGACAGTAATGGAAAGCAGGCGGTTTACGCTGGAACATGTTGGTCGTTTTCTGCTTTCTTTATATCGTCACACTCAACAATGTGATGGGAGATGTGATATTAATAACCCACAGATATCTTCCTTTTCTCCGCCAGAACATCTCAGATCAAGCTGCGGCGCTCTACAGCCGGACCGCGTTCTGACCCGAGGGAGATCCCGACTACAGCAGGACGAGGAGAAGCGCTGTGTGTCCTGCTTTTGACCATCAAACTTAAATCTCTGACTCTGTTATCTTCAAAATGAACATTTCCACATGCATTTGTATGTGAGTTCACTGTCGCTCTGTTACCTTGTCAAATATGTGGTATCACTGTCGCCACATGTGGTCGCATCTTTGAGGAGGGGAAGGTTCAGCTTTGCGGTTGCCATGGCTACAGGTTGTAAGCCACACACGGCCATAAATAAAACTTTTTTTTCTCATCAGATACCTACGTAATTGAACCAAATCCCTTCTCGTCTTTATTTGGTTATGTTTCTTGAATATTGCCACACAGCTTTTTATTTTTCATTTTCAGGCAACCGTGTAAACATCACTTATACTCCTTAGCTGATTCCTGTTACACTTATTACTCATCCAGGGAAAGTGGGACTGAGTCAGAGTTCAGCTCTGAGCCTCTCACTCGCTCAGGTCGTCTAATATACCTATACCTCGTTTGTGGACTGCTGGGAACTGAAAACCTTGTTCAGAAGCACTTTGAGGGCTGAGGAAGTGGAGGAACACATCTCCTCGGGATGAAAAGAAAAAAAAAAACAGCATTCTCGTCACATATTTTCGCTCCTCTTAACACAGCTGCTGTTAGACAGGAATCCAATCCATGTAACGGCCAGAAGTCTTATGATTCTGATTCATCTACGGTGCATGAAAACCCAAGATCACTGAGACATGTGATGTAATGAACCAATTACATTAACTGCTTGTTGTTTTGCTGCAGAGTCACTCCGCAGACGGCTGCTCACTGTGCCTGCTTTATGCTCCTTACATACTGTACTTTTCTTCGCTCTGAATATCTTTGCATCCTGATTAGACTCAAGTGACAGGCGGTCCGGGTGCCAAACACTGAATATGTTAGCAAAAAAATCAACTCTCTCTCTCTCTCTCTTGCTCGTGCATCCAAATGGTAATCCCACCAAATGGCACTGCGTTTGCAAGGCGATCAATCACAAAAGCAGACGCTACAACAACATCCACGGCGTCTGAAATCATTTTTCATTTGTTATTACGCTATCTGCCGCTTCTTTCCCCCAAACGGCAACCAACGGAAAAAATAAATAAATAAAAAAAAAACTACTTGTGTCCTAATTGAAGCCGTGGATTTCTAATCAGGCACCAGACACTGTTTGCGAATTAAAGAAGCGGCCATTATCTGCTGTGCAAAGAATTTTAGGACAGCTAATTAAAAGTGAGTGACCACTTTTTGGCATTGTTTCCAAAAACTGCGAGTCGCTGGATGAGAAACAGCAACCGTTTGTTTTCTCTGCTTGATCCCTGACATTTTTCTGCGGTCACACTTTTACAAAGGGGACTCGCGGATTTTGTTGACTATGTAGATGTGTATCTACGTCTGTATATATGTGTGCTGGCTGATTGTGTGGTTTACAGCTGTGGTGTCAATATTAGAGTTGTGGTCTTGGTTGCAGATCAGACATAAGATTGTGGCATCTAGAGTCTAAAAGAAACCAAAATAAAGACAATTATATACATAAAAAGTAAGTTTAGCAATGTGTAACAACCAGGATGTCCTGTATGTGATACTGTGTTGCACTTCTATGTTTCTGCTGCTGGCCCAGTTCATAATATGTAGTTACTAAGAGGAAGACAGCTGGATCGCAGCGTGCAGAACAGTGTAGAGACGTACATTAATGAACACAAACGAAGGCCTCGCCCGTATGGAGCGGCGCTGCTGATCTGCATGCTGTTTGTGCTCATTATTTTGTTGCTATGGATTCATCCTGTCACAGACCAGCATCCCACGTGCGTCGCCACCAAAACATCAGTCTTCATGGCAACCAGCAGCTTCTATACAGTCGCATGACTCATCGCTATCTTAGAACATCGCAGTCAAGGATGACGACCACGAAGAGGAGCCGTGCAGGAATCTGATTTGATGACCGCGTCTCAGAGTTTCACTGTGGAGCACAAAAGGCTTTTTTTTTTTTTTTGTTTTTTTTTTAAGTGACGACGGAACAAAAAGTGTCTCTTTAGAAATATTAGCTGATGAGCACGCCGCATTCTTGAGGTGACAGCCGTGCAGAAAGTTTCACATCAGAAAAACCCACACAAACACGCCACCGTAGTAATAATGAACGGAAGTGCAGTTGTGAACGTTTGCATTATGTGTCAATACATCTGATGTGTGATGACGTATATAAGTGTCGCTCATGCATTTCTTTGTGTTTCTTTATGTCTTATGTCGTAACATCGTCATATTTTCTTGAGTTTAGCGTCCCGTTACTATAATAAGTTCTGTGGAGCGACGTTCGTCAGAAGAATGGAGCGCGCCACCATTAATCAGGCTGGAGAATGTAGCTAACCTCAGCTGCGTTCAAGTCTCATAACTCATGTGGATGCCAAGCGAGTTTGTAATTCAGCGCGCTCAGAGTCAGAGCGGCGCGTTCACCAAACCTGCTCCAAGTTCACGTGCTGCTGATGGGCACAAGTCTGCAACACTGATGCGAGCAATAGCTGCAAAATCATAAAACATATTGGTGGTGAGAAAAAATAGGATTAAAACCTTTCTGGCGTCGCGGGGTCATTGCTATCGGCCCGAGAAGCCAGAGACCACTGTTCAAGACACGGTTTCAACATTTGTGATCGTGATATTTTTAATGAGACATCAGGATGTTTTCCAGCCATGTAAGAGAAAACAAAACGAGAACCCATTTTTGGGTTTGTACCAACAAAATCAGGCATTTTAAAGCCAAAACTCAACGTTATCTTCACCCTCACGAAGTGATTTTGTGCCTAAACCTGCAAGCACAGCGCCGTCTCACAGAAATGTGCATTCCCGACATTTATTCTGGCGTTCAAGTTGACTTCACACTAAAATCAGTCCAGAAGTCAGTAACCAAAAACCTGTTGCATTTCTCTGACTGCACGCTGCATCCAGATCAGAGCATTTAAGCTACGTGCAGAATGTGACCTAGTAATAAATACTCCATTGTGCCTCTACGCTGCGTTTAAGGTCACCGATGAATCATCAGCGCTTTAGAGAAGCGTGACTCTTCCCTTCTCTTATTTATCTTCCGACCAGAGACCCGTCCATGTGCTCTCTGTCCCCCAAAACCCCCATAGACTCATGACAGAGTGTGATGCTGCTGAGTGCTGCAAATGTGCCCACAGCTGAGATCCCAACAAAAGAGACTCGGTTTGTGGAGGCGCTCGACCGGGCCGGGCCGATGAGGTCAAACAATGGCGCTCTGTTCCAAATATGTTGTTTGTCACATCGCCTGCCTTTAACTCGTCAATGCCGCCGTTGTTCCGCTTGAATTCAACTTTATCCCACATCTTATGCAACTGGATGGGAAGTTGTGCGCTCTACATGTGCTGCTGTATGTGAGGCATTAGTGAGCTTAGTCACAGTGTTGTGATTGACGGGAGTCAGATTTAAAGCGAGACACTGAAGAGTGAGAAGCATGTGTGTTGTTCATCCTCTGGGAGGGAAGTAGGAACCTTTACTTCACATTTAATAAAATAAAAGCCCCGATCACCTGCAGATTAAAGCAACGGAATAATGAAGCGGGTAAGACATTTAACAAATGAAATGTTTATGCAGCGCTGCACGTAAAGACATAAATCTCTTCATTTATCAACATGTTACCTCCGATTAATATTCATGCTTGTTTGATCTTGCCGGGAAAAGAAGCGGATTAATAGTTGTCTACATTAAACGAGGGGGAGGAGGAGGCGAGATGCCGGTGTGTGTTTATGACATGTTGTATTAGAGACCGTCACCATGCCAACGAGCAGCCCGCGCTTTTTTGGTGGGGGGGCACCTCTTCTTCTTTCTTACTTCGACAGGAAACGAGCAAACCGGCGGTGCGGTTTCATGATCAGAATCGAGAGTAGTGAACACACTGTGCTGCAAGAGAAGGTGAGCCGGTGTTCGTAGAAAGGAGAGAGCCACAGGTGACTGACACACACACACACACACACACACACACACACACACTCACACCATCTCCAGCAGAAGCAAACCTGTCCCTCATGATGAGCCTCAAGCTGCAGCCGCTGCAATAACCTGCACAGCATTTTTTGTGAATAATCATCTTTATGGCGACTCCATTATAACTTAATAGCTTATTAAACTGTCTGCACTGTCACAGGGAGACTCGTAATGTTGCTCATGGATCTCTGGGCAGCCATGAAAGAGGAGAAAGTCTATCTGACGTGTTTCACACTGAACAGAAATTGATCAGCTCTCTGACGATCCTCCAGAGGTTCACCTCGTAAGATTCTGGCGCTTTACAGAACCAAACCGAACCACTCAGTCTGTCTGTGCGCTCTCCCCCCCCCCCCCCCGCCCTTTTTTTTTTCTTTTTTAGACATTCAAGCATTTTTAATCGCCAGCAGAAGAGACATCCGCGGTGAGTGTGTGTGTGTGTGTGTATGTGTGTGTGTGTGTGTGTGTGTGATGAAATGACCACAGTGGAGTGTGTCTATTTCGAGACAGCAGCGCAGCGGCCAGCGCTTCTCCTCCTGCTGCCGCCGCTCCGGAGGAACTGAAGCTCACATTTGATTCAGTAGAAAACTCACTTCCTCATTTCGCTCGCAGAGCAGCTCGGGTTATATAGTGCACTAAAAATAGCGCCGGGTTAGTCCAATGGGAGCCGGAGACATTGCGCGCCCTGCGCCAACCACGGCAGACAGGATGAGTCGGCTCCGGCTCGGCATTGGCCAGGGGTGGTCTGGTGGGCGGGTGGTGCGCTCCTGCGCGCTCATTGGTGGACGTGCCGAAACGTAATGTAATCACATGGGGGTGGGTTTGTCTGTAATTTTGAATCGGGGGGGAAGTTTACAGTCAGAGCGCTGACGGAGTTTCAGAGAGTTCGCTGCTGTGCGCTCCCGGTGCGTCACACGCTCAAACCCTCCGTTGGAAGCGCGCGCGGCTCCAGACTGATCCTACATGCGAACACAGATCGGCTCTCTCTCTCCCTCCACACTCCGCAGGCTGCGTTTCCTCTCACAAGCTCGAATTCCGCTTTTCTACTCCGTGGCTGCATCTTTTGGAGTGAAATGGATGTCATCCCCATGTGTAGCATCTTCCAGGAGCTCCAGATTGTGCACGACACCGGATACTTTTCAGCGTTACCGTCCCTGGAGGAGTACTGGCAGCAGGTAACGAGCTCTCCCCGTCTCCGTCCCCTACACGCACGGCTTTGACAGCTCGTCCTCTCAGTGTTGGAGTGTGTGTGTGATTTTTGGGGGAAAACTTGCGCTGACAGCTGCGTGCGGACGCGCAAATGTCAAAGTTGTTTACGTAACTCCACGTTTGGTTCCGTGGAACAGTTAATTCCCCTGTTGTTAAAAGTGGACCTGCGTGGGTTTTTTTTGTTTTTTTTTTGGTTTTTTTTTAACAGGGGAAGTGATGCAGGTTCCCTTCGTGACAGATCTCTGTGATATTCCTGCGATATTTCCACGTCCTCTGACGGCGTGCATGCGGGACACAACTCTGACTTTTTAGGCGCATTTTCATACTTTTTCTGTTAATCTCGATTTCTTTCGACCCTCCTGTGATCAGTGTGAGGCGGCGTGTAGTTTGTAACGTGTTCTGGAGTTGTTTTCCTCTGGTAATAATATCGTTTGCAGATATTCTCGGCTCATGCTCGCATGTTTACGAGCCGCAGATAGAATAAAAAAAACACGCTGTGATGCAGATTTAGCGACTGAATGGCGAGTCGTGCGTCTTTACGCGTATCCCCTCCTCTTCTCTCTCTCTCTCTCTCTCTCTCTCTCTCTCTCTCTCTGTCACACACACACACTCACACACACACACACACACACACAGATGAGAGAGTGACAGTCTGACACAGAGGCTGGTTTCGGGTCCAATTTGGCTCGACGAACCGGCCCCTGGATGACGGAACAGTGGAGTTTTATGCTGGAGACCGAGGAGAGGGCGAAGAGTTGCTTCTCTTTCCTCTTTTTTTTTTTTTTTTTTTTTAAGGGAATGAAATGAATTGAATTGGCAACACGCTTCGATCCTCTTCTATCTCTCTCCTCGTCTGTCAGATCTCTCTGCGGGCTCGGGGCCAGGTCGCCCTCCCTCCCTCCCTCCCAGGCATTTAAAGCTCGCCTGGGATTCATCCAGCACCGCTGACGAGAAACATTTGTCTTGAATGCATTCTCTCTAATTACCAAATGACTGCGATGATACCACGATATGCCCGTTTTAGACATAAAGTCTGTTCGTGATAAGTTGAAGTGGCATCCAACAGCAGACATCAGAGAGCCCCATCTGTCAGAGTCCGAGTAGAAACATGATTTACTGACACTTCTTCCATATTTCTTTTGATTATTCCAATCAAACGTGGAGTGTTGCTGTGAGCGTCTGCACTCAGGCCTCTGAGCTGAGCACAGGCAGAGAGGTGAGATTCTTAAAATAAAGGTTGAGGAAGAGTCTGAGGACGTGATGATGCAGCACAGGAGAATTTCTTCACTCCTCTTACCTCATACCTCCTTTATTACTCACTTTAAGTATCTGGGATTTATCTCCTGACCCCGAGCCGCGTGAGTTCACTCACTATTATTATTATTATTAAAAAAATGTGGCTGTAAATCTGCTTCATTAGGGAAATTGCAGAGGTTCTGTGTTTCACGGCCCTCCTGATCCGGCCTGCGCTCGCCGGCTGCGGTGAGGATGAGGAAGTGCTCTCTCACTTCCTTTTCAAAAGAAAAAAAAAAAAATAAGCCCACAATCCACAGCGGCTCCTGCAGTATTCATGCCGGGCTTTTTATGGACCCCCGTGAACCAGACCTCCCTCCTCTCGGTCCCTGGTGTGCTATGTTATTTCTAGCGATGCCTCTGAATGCATTATTAAATCCACATTATGTTGAATAATTGATAGATTTAAAAGATCTACAAGCACTTCCCTAACCCAAAGGGGGGGCTCTGTAGCATATGTAAATTTCATGACCGAGCCTGACACGCACCTACGCGCACGCACACACAACCATGCGAGTGTTGGCGGGTTAAGAGCACCTTGTTCTTGCAGGCTCTCAGAAGGAAATGTGGTGCTTGTAATCTTCCCTGATACGGCCTCAGAGGGCATCCTTAGAAACGCTCCTGACTCTCCTCTGCATAGGACATTGTGTCTTGCCTCGTTCCTGCAGGCAGGAAGGAAACAGGGCCAGTGGTGTTACAGTGTCACAGCATTTCCCCCTCCTGCTGCTGCCACTGCTAAGAATAAACACAGTGTGTAGAAGAACACCACAGTTTGTGTTTCCCTTGAAAAGAAATCACTTTTTTGGTGTTTGTAGGGACTTTCCAGTTGAAGGGAAGCCTCGTGTTTCAGGCCTCGGGCTCCCTGCAGCTCTGAACTCACTGCTATCTCGTCTTCCCTCCACACAGACATGCCTCGAGCTGGAGAGGTACCTCCAGAGCGAGCCCTACGTCTCAGCCACCGACCTCAAATTTGAGAGCCAGGAGGACCTGTGGAGCAAGTTGATGCTCGCCTGCGGAGACAAGTCAACCGAGCAGGACCCAAAGATCCCCCACATCAAGGAGGAGGAAGACAATCAGGACAGCCAGCACCTCGACGCCGGCGGCTTCAACTCTGACGCCAGCAGCGAGGCCTCGGACAGCTCCGAGGAGCTCTCCCCGACCCTCGACTTCTCCTCCGGCTCTTTGACTGACATTCTGGGAGACGGTGGCGAAGACCTGGGCTCCGCCATCATCAGCACGCCGCCGTCCTCGCCCGAGCTGGGCAAGGAGAGCTCTGTCACCCAGGTGTGGAGTGGGATACAGACTGTGCTGCACTCACCTGGGAAAATAAGAACTGGGGGCATGGAGAGGACCCTGGAGCGGTCGGGGCTGACCAGCGGGGAGGCGTCGCCTGACGGCAGGAGGCGGGTGCACAGGTGTCAATTCAACGGATGCAGGAAGGTGTACACCAAGAGCTCGCACCTCAAAGCACACCAGCGCACACACACAGGTAAAGATGCTTGACGGCGAGATGCGGATGTCACAAGTGAGAACTCGCTGGGTGACGTCATGTTTTTAAAACCGCTCGTTGCTAAATAAAAGCTCATCCGCCGAGCCGAGGTGTGAAAACCTCTCAGAAGTGCGAGTGAAATGAACTTGAGTGACGATCACACGCTCAAAGCGCTTAAAATACTCCCACATACTTTGAATAGTTTGTCAGAAGGAATGCCCTCAACTATGACCTAATTCACACAGAGGAACGTGACTTCATGAGGGGGGAGGGAGAGAGAGACGGGAGGGGGAGGAGGAGGGAGGGAGGGACGGGATGCTCCTTTGTGGCCGAGCAGCACCCAGAGGATGTGGATCCTGAAAACAAATCAACAGTTCTCAGATTTCACCCTGGGAAACGACTCAGAGAGCCGCCCGTTTGCATTCACACAGTAAAGAAAAAGAGAAATTATGGGAATCTGACATTTGCGGTGTTTGTTCCAAAGTTCAAATGTGAACAGTTTCCCTCGTCACCTTTTGGCCTCTGCCAAGCTGTGCCGTGCATTAGAAGAGGAAGTCACATTCCTGGCATCCTTTCGCCGACCATGTAAGCCACATGGTTAATGGCCTCTAGGACCATTAGGAGCAAGTCTCTATTTTTTTCCCTTGCGGCTCTCCCCCTGTTGCATAAGCCGTCTACTCGAGGCAGCTCCTCAGAGCTGCATACCACAGCTCTCAAGACCCACAAGGCACGAGGTTGTTTTTCTCCTCAACTTACAGTAGCCGGGCCAATCTGCTTAGCACTGGGACAGGAGGGTATTTTCTTTGAAAACAGCATTATAAAACCTCTGGGATGAGTTAGACCCGGCTGATACTGGCTGCATATTTGAGGCCTTGAATTTGAAAATGTCAGATAGCGCGACATTTTGATTGATGACTCCAAATTACTGCTATTAGGACACGAAGAGACAAGATTGAATAGATAGGATGAATTATTATCATGTTTATAGACTCTGCTCGGTATTTTAAGATGTGAAACGTGTATTTTCATGATAGTTGTAGGATCTTATCTTAAAGAACTCACTTCTGTATAAATGTTAATGTTTTTGCTTTCCTTTTTTTTTCCCCCAACGCTTGCAGGTGAGAAGCCCTACAGGTGTTCATGGGAGGGCTGTGAGTGGCGCTTTGCACGAAGCGACGAGCTCACCAGACACTTCAGGAAGCACACCGGAGCAAAGCCATTCAAATGCAGTCACTGCGACAGGTGAGAGAGCCAGGAAACGTTCAACCGCTGCTGACACGTACCTCGGGTGACCCTTTTAACAAGCGCAAAAACATGGAAAAAGTTGCATTGGAAGTCTGAAAGTGAACGTGTCTTCAACAAAGTGCTGTCAGATAACCACAATAACACCTTTAGTGCAGCTGTAACCCCCCTTTCTCTTTACCTTTGGCGCTAAGTGCTCGTTCACCGACAAAGACCTCCACTTATGTTTGCAAATTGGTTTATCGAGATGACACGAGATGAATGAGGGGTCAAGGACGGACTGATGGAACGGGGGGGTCGAGGCCGAGGGGGGGGGGTTGCATGAAAAGAGGGTTCAGCAAGTGGCTGAATGGGGGGGGGCAGCTGATTAACAGAAGCCAGAGGGTGTCACGACGACAAGCATCTCAATGAAGCCTTTGTGGCTCGAGCGTCCCCCGTGTGGTTCCTTCGTGGCGACGGCAGATAATGGCACCAATAGGTTGTGGGAGATGAGAGTGATGCACAGGGCTCGGTCCCTGAACTCACCACGGTCGTGTCATAGTGTGCAGCCGAGTAGGAAAGTAAAGCAAACAGTTCAAGTGAGAGATGAGCTGGACTGTAAAGCCACCGTCACTGCAGCTTTCATCTACATGAAGTCCAGTTTTATTGGTGAAATAGCTGATTGTGCCAACGAGAAAGAACAGTTGAGCTATTTTACTTTAATTTTACTGTTTTAGTTCTATTATATAATAGAAGCTGCTCTAGCAACCAGACTGGTAAAAACTGCATGAAAGGGTAAAAAATATCCCTCTAACTTGCAGTTTAGGTCACAATAACTGTGTTTACAGACTGGGAAGCAAAATCAAATATCATGATGTTGTTGTGACAATATTGCAGGGATGGCTAATGGCTAATCAACTTTACTGTAATCCAGCCTTTAAAACCAGAAATAGACTAAACTAGAGGCGATATCCAGAATCTACGACGATACATGTAGTCTGATATCACGATATATATCGTTGATATTGTCTCGCCCCCACACAGATGTGCACAGATGTAAACAAGTGTCTGGACGGATGTAGTTCTCACACTCATCACCTCAATCTTCTCTCATTCTTCCCTCCTCAGGTGTTTCTCCCGCTCTGACCACCTGGCGCTGCACATGAAGAGGCACATCTAAAGATGGCCTCCGTGTCGAGAGCTCTGTGGGATGATTCGGGTTGATTGTCCTGACCTGTTGGGGGATCAGCGAGGCCGGTGTGTCCTGGGAGCGTTAACAGGGACACCGCCGTGTTCCAGTCAGTGGAAAAAGATGAAGCAACGCAGGCTATTATTTGCACCATACTTAGTGCCTCCAACACCTCGCTGTGGAGATTGCTCTTGAAAGGCTTTTTACAGAGGAACAGGAGGGCGGGGAGAGAGAGAGAGAGACATGAAGAACTGGAAACAACCTGGGCTGGAGAGGAAGAACGGGAAGAGACTCTTCTGTATGGTGTTCGACGCTTTTTTCCCGGAGGATTATGGGACTCCCCCCCGTGGCTGGGGGGGTGGGCGGGAGGGGGGTCGCCGGTCCTCCAATGACAGTGTGTTTGCCTGTGCGCATGGGGACTGTGAGTGCCTGCGACTGGATGCCTGTGCTGGCTTTATGGAGCGGATGGATGGAGCTTGCATTGTGGAAACTGCGAGTGAATGACACGGAGAGGGTTTTTTTGTTGGCGGGGGGATGTTTGTGGTCTCACTGAGAATGAATGCAAGGGTTCTGTCTGTGCTGTTTGAGTCTATATCGGCTGTGGAGGGGGAGCGAGGGGGGGTTTGTTTTGGTGGAGCTAGATTTTTTTTTTTTTTTTTTTGGCTAGAGAGAGCGCCCCCTCTCTGCCCGGAGGTGGAACTACAGCTCCCTCACTTTTTTCGAACACGTGGGAGGTCGTTTTGTTTTAGTGCAGCTATTAAATGTGCAATGTATTATGTAGCCTGTCTCAAAAAAAAAAAAAAACATACACGCTATAAAAAGCTCATTTTGTTGTCCATTGTGTAAGCTCTGTATCTGAAAGAAAAAACACAAAAAAAACACAAAAAAAACAAACGGTTGTACACAAACAGTTATGCCATTATAACAGACGTTGCATGGGATCTGGGGATGTGTTGCTCACCTGTTTGCTTATAGGACAACAAAATTCCACTCGAGAGCAGCTACCTTCATATTACTCAATATCATAGTATTGTACAAAAAAACACATAAGGCAGTCATTTTGTTTTCTTGAGTTTCTTGATACGTTGGGGATACCACTATTGCTTGGCAACTGTCTCGATCATGGGATTTATCTGTTCCTTTTCTCTTCACTCTTTTGCTCTTCTTCTTTCGTTTCTATCTGTAAATGCACTGTTGACCTTACTGATGCCTTATGTAAGTGGCCTTGTCCTGTTGAATAGATCTCTCTTTCTCACACACACACACACACCAAACGGGCGTTGCGAATGCACTAGTGCGTTAATGAATTGCTTTATAAAGGCTCTGATCCATACAGTCGCACCTTCTTTTTTTTTTTTTTCTTTTGTCTGGCGACAGACTGCTCTAAACTTCTAAATAATAATAATAATAATAAAAAAAATCTATATATCAACTTCACGATGACTGCCATTTTTACATCTCTGTGCATTATTTGTTAAAATATATAACATAAAATATATCGAAATTCCCCCCCCAGATGATCCGGGTCTGAGGTAGAATTGTGGAGCACTCGGAGAAGCGATTCAGTTTTTTGTAAAAAGCTTACTACTATGTAGTACGAGGCGGTGTGGATGCACTTCAGATGGACTATAACTTGCTGTCTAAAGGTACAGAGTCTTTGGAAATATGTTCTCATGAATTGTGGCGCGCTCGGCCACCACGCTTGCGAGGAATTAGGACATTTACAGCTCGCTGTTCAGGCCGCTTGTCTCTGTCAATGTGTCAAAATGCTTACAGTCTGTTTGGAGGCAGATGTGACGACGTTCTCAGTCACGAGTCTGTTTTTTTGATGTTGTATGTTTTGGTAAAGTCTCGCCCCTCGGGGTGAGTCAGTCTCTTTACTCAGTCCTGGTTTTTAAACGACCCGTGATCTGATTAAACGGTACCAAAAGCCGGTCTAACCAGTTTCAAGCTGAGCTGTTGCTGCAGGTGTAGACGTTTCTGTCTGCAGGTGAGCAGAGACCAGAGACCAGGACCAGATGTGTGTCAGCTTCACTATATGCATGTTTTTTAGGAAAAAAAAAAAAAAAGAAAGAAAAAAAAAACCTTTCAGTTTCTGTACATGACTTCAACACACTCCTCTGTGGGTTGATACAAATTCTCTGTCAAGGTTCAAAGAAATTCCCTTCAGTTTCACAATCGGATGAACTCAATCACCATCTTTCCCCCGACATATTCTGGAGCCGCAGTGTTTTTATGGACGATACGTTTTGTTGAAACGGTAACAGCATCATGGAAGTGTTGACAAAGACTTTGTCTGCTTTAAGGACGACCGCTGTTGTAGGTCAACACCTGCGCAGACAGACAGACGCACCTGGTCAACGTTAAATAAAGTCCGCACACTGAGAGCTGTCAAGAGTTGCAAAGATATGTACATTGTAAACTAAGAGAATTTTGTAAGAAAGCTTCTATTTTGAAAGGATGTGGGACCAACAAACACAGTGCGGCGCGTCGTTTGTAAAGATGAACCGATAAAAGACGAGAGGCCGAGGACTTATTGTAAAATAGACGCACTCCATTCTCATCACTCTGCTTCTGTAACATCTTTGGGTTTTTTTGTTAGTTTTTTTTTTTTTGTTTGACTGGAGGAAGGAAGAGCAAAATGTACGTTTTTATAAAAAAAAAAAAGAAGAAAAACAAAAGGCATCAACTGCGTATACACCTGTGGCCTATCATCATCTTTCAAGAAAAAAAAAAACAACAAAAAAATACTTTTCAGACGTGAATTGTTCTGGACACTTGAATTGTCATCATTTTTGCATTCCGGTGCCCGTTAAGTATTATGTTTTGTTTTTTTTTTATTTGCCATGTGATTTCTTTCTCTCTCAACTTGACCTGGCGGAAGAGAAGACACACCTTATCTTTAGCTCGAGAATCTTTATTGGATAAAACATGGAGATAAAAAAAAATTTAAAATTAAAAAAAAAAAATATGAGGCTCTATTTTTGTTTGTTTTATGGCATAACAAGATTTTTTCATTTGAAATTGTTTTGTAAAATAGTTTCTGTATGAATGTATTTTTTATTGGAAAATCGATAAAAAAGAATTTATTGGATCTACATGTGGTTTTTTGTTTTTCTTGTTTCTCTCCTGCAGCGCTCCGAGGACGACGGTCAGCCAGGAAGTCTCTGTTTATGGGATGTTTAGTAGATTCCCAAAGGAGGAATTATTATCTCCGTGGACCCTTTTCCCCCCTAAAGGTCAGAGATGAGGGTCGGCTATAGAACCGCACCATGCTGGGATTCAGTGACCAGAACCACCTTTACATTACAGCTTTGTTCTGGTCTTACCGGCCCAGTTTCGGCTGCTGTTGCTCAGACTAGTAATAAAACAGCCTGGTGGTATTTTGTGTTTTTCTTAGGCCGTGTCCACACGTACCAAAATGATCTTTTTTCCCCCGTCTTCCTCGTTATTATTTCAAGAATATTTGGGTCCAAATGGATCCATTGTGAACGACTCAACGTGCTTTTTCACCAGAAACAGAGGAAGAGATGGAGCGTGCACATAAAGCTTGCGTGCTGCAGAAGAAGAAACCAAGCACAACAAGAAGAAGATGAAGATGGCTAGTTGGTTGTCCATCATCCTTTTTTGCTCAGCGTAGTGACAGAGCAGCATAAAATGTTGTCCTAGTAACCCTGATAGGCTCAAAATCTTCTGCAGCATGAACACAAGCATGTAGTCGACCATTGTTGTTGTTGTTATGAGACGTCACAGCACGTCATCGATTCACAAAGTATGCAGATTAGCTGTCCACATGAGAACACAAGGGCGGCGTTTTTGAATTTTGCCACCTGAGACCAGGTTTCAAAAATGTGGGTTTACAGGATCCATGTGGACGATCAGCCAAAACGATGTAAAACGTGCGTTTATGCACGTAAATCCTGTAAAAAAAAAACAAAACACCAAAACCAACAATGCATTCATCAGTATGATAATATTGAGTCCTGCTGAAGATGTAAATCTTTAATTACCCCAAACAGCTGGACACTGTAGGTTTGAGTGAATACTGCTCCACCAGGAGTGAATGGTTGGTAGGCTGGGGGACTATTTTCACTGATGGATTGATCCACAGTTTGTGAGCTAATGAGTATTTGGAGCAGCAGGATGGCGTATGTCGGATCCGGGCAGAATAAACTAAATGTTCAACCCGTCATCATCAGAGAAATGGACGAACATGTCGTCCGTGCAGGGAGCTCCCATCGTTACTGTTCTTAGTGGGCTAATAATTATGACGAGAGCAAAGAAGGAGGTGCAGAATAAAGTCAAGTGTCAAGGTCTGCATACGATGGAGGCGTCACAAAGAAACTTAACTTGGATAACATAACTTACGTACTTATTTTAACCCAAACGATGAACATTTTCTAATCTTAGCCAAGTGTTTTTGGTGCCTGAACCAAACGTCGACTGTTTCAAACTATTAACCACATGATGATGGTGCAAAAAATGTTTTCCTGTTGCTGTTGGTCTCCGACAGTCCTGGGGTTTCCCAGAGTGACATATATGACTGCTTACTGTTGCTGATACTCTGCCAGCAACAAGCGAACAAAATCACCCTATTTGTTTAAACCTGTCGCCAAAAATATCTCCACTGAGCACATGATCATATAGACAGGACGGCCAAAGCCGTGAAAATTATACTCAAGTCCTTTAAAAACATCCAACGTGATCCAAAGCTTCCTCCAGTACGAGGAGGGACATTAAACGCAGTAAAGAAATTTGGCAAAAGTTGAGGAAATATTCTGTTTATTCTTGCAGATCTTTTGATGATCGGGGTGTTCAGATGGAACACTTAGCCCGAGTTCAGCACCAGAACAACAGTGTGAGCCGGTTTGTGAAACGTGCATTGTGAGGACAATCTGTTCCTCCTGCTGCAGCCAAGAGCGCCGAGTTTTCATCTTACTCTCCAAGAAATTTATGCAAATTAAGTTGTGCCGCAAACAAATCCCTGATAAGAGCTCTGCACACTACACAGACAAATAGCCTCTTCATCTCCGATTGCAAGCACAAAGTGCTCCGGCTTTAACACACTGCTCCGCCGAGCCTGCCACGCCGCCTGCCCCAAAGCCCCTGAATAATTGAAGCCCTCTCCAGAGTTTTTTTTTTTTTTTTTCCCTTTCAAAAGACATATTTATTGGTATTTTAATTCAAATTGCCAGAACTAAAAACTGTGCAATGTAATAAAATAAACATGTAAAGAAAAGGAAACACTGTGAAAAGAGGGAGAAACACATTTCTTCAGTCTGATACTCTCATCTCCTGAGTAAACGTCCCGGTGACAAGAACGACTTCAGATGCTCTCGAACCAAAACTTTACTCTCTCCGAGGATCTCATCCGCCCGGCAATAATTCAGGAGGGAGTCGGGGAATCGGGGCGCTGTCTCAATTTGCACCGCGGCACTGTCAATTATTTTTGTGGACACAAAAACATTTATATCAATTAAATATGCATGACCGTGACAGACTCTGACGGGACTAATTTTTTTTTTCCTCCCCCTTCTAAAGCTATTAGCCTTCCCACTGTGTGTGCAATTACAGAGACAGAGATGATGCGCTGGCTTCGGACAACTTGGTGGTAAAAGTGAAATCCTCCTCCTGACAGAGAAGTTGAATGTCGGAGCTTTTCGGGGAAAAAACTTTAAATGAAGAAGTTCACGCCATGCCGCCTCCTTGACTTTCTGCACAGATACTTGTTAAAGTTTAGTGAGTGGTAGTTACACCAGAGCTGTTCTGGTGGGCAGCCTTGTCGATATGAGTATTTCTAACCTTGTATTTTCTTATTTTGAGAGCCGTCAGACTAACAGACGTGCTCGCAGCCTGGCAGGTATCAGTGCTCGTGTTTCAATCATTTGTTTACACAAATTGGCTATTTGACAGTCAAAATGTGTTCAATAAAAAAACAGTCGAATTGATAATTAAGATAGCAAAAAGAGAGTGACTTCCTTGATTAACTTGGAGGAGCTTCATTAAATGTAGCATGCCCTGGAGTTTAGCTGGAGCTGTGAGAGAAGACAACATGTGGAGGATGGAGTCGCTCCTCTACAACCTGGAACTCCACTTCCTACTGCTACAATATCGTCACTCCTCTTCAATGTCTTTCAGTTTAAATTGAAGCAGTTATCTGAGGCATTAGTGAGTCAAGGCCGAATGTATTTGAAGGCATAATTTCATTCATTTCAAGGGGGAGGGGGATAATCAATTTGTGCATTCATACCATTAATACCTGCTGGGCTTTTACACCTGACAGACACTGTGAGCATGTCTCCGTTCATCTGTATCATTTTTTTTTAAAATACCGGGATTGTAAGTCGTCCATGAAAGCTCCGGTGGGACTCAAACGTCCAGCCTTGGCCGGGGTTCATGTTTTTTTCCTCTTCAGATGAGAGGATCCAGAGAACGTGTTCGCAGTCACAGAGTTCAGCTAAACGAACGAGGACATTCAAGGTCGACCAGGAGAATAAGATCTTCCCCAAAGCCACATGCACATATGTACTGTACACACACACACACACACACACACACACACCTCCCCCTCCGCAGAGCTCATATGTCCTGCAGCCCTGAGGGGAGGAAGGTGGGGGCTGGGTGGGTGGGTGGGTGGAGGGTTCTTGTTAAACCAGAAGGAAAGTGGAGGTCAGCGACCCCACATGTGGATGGTAGTCCGTCAAGTCTTTGTCACCTGGGACCTTCCCAGCTGGTTCTCATTCACGTCCAACCACAAAAAAAAACCTGAGAAAGCTTTGTATGTTTTTTTTTTTTTTTTTTTACAGATTCGTCAATAAGACATATTGGATCTTTGTTGGTCTCCGGTGGTTTATAACGCTGCTTTCACATTTGGGGCAATTACCTGATGTTCTGTCCAGGGGCTCCGAATGAACGCAGTAGTTTTTTTTTAAGAAGACACCATCAACGTCTTGATTATTATTATCATAATTATTATTCCAGTTGATAACTGGTTTAAATGTAAAGCAGCACAGCGCTGCAGAGAAAGAGAGCACAGCTGTCGAGATCAACGTCGACCAGGAAGCACAGCAGCTGCAAATATTGACGTGGTTTTGTATGAAAGAGATGTATTACATCAAGCAGAAGTTGACTAAACAGAAAGCTGAAATCAATTTTTTTTCATTAATTTCTCTTTTTGTTACAACAACATGTAATGGACTTTCTATTGAATAGAGCCGCATTGAAAGCCAACATCCATTTTGTTGAAGAGTCCTTGAGCAAAGTGTGGACTAACGAGCCTGCTGTGCTGTGTTTCCTCCTATTTTTTTTTTTCATTTAACCCCGTTGTGATCATGTCCCTGAAGGAAGACTCGGCCCAAGTGGATCCAAACATCAGACACAGAAGGAAGAGACTGAATCCAGCTCAGTTAAAGCAGTCGCATTTGTTTTAAGCCACATGGAGCATTTAGCTCGACTGTGAAAGCATCTTATCGTGACCAATGTTTGCGTTTCTCGCCAGGCGGCGCCCTCGAGTGGCTGTGGGAGGCATTACAGCAGCAGAGGAGGAAGTCAGATGAAGCAGTGTAAAATGGTACAAACAACAAACAAACCAACAAAACTGCAACTGAAGTCTGATTATTCAAATGTTGCATGTTCTGCAGATCCAGGATCAGGGAGCAAAGGATGATAATTTACAATCCCATTTGCTCCTGATTTTACACAGATTTAACTTCATCAGTACTCATTTGAAGTTAAAATCTTAGCACAGGTAATCGTGTGAATGTGAGTGTGAGTTTCTTTATTGGTGACGCAGCTGATCTGCAATCTGTCAGGTTAAGTTTACCTCGAATAAATCCACCTTGTGACGTTTAGACATGTTTGTTGTTGTTGTTTGTTGGATGGTGACCAAGTTTCTTATTTGTTATTTCTCAAGAATGTTTTACTGTAGATTTTTTGTATTGATATAATGAATATGCATCTGAATGTGTGTTTTATCGTTTTTAATCAGAACTTTTTTCTGTTTCTGGGCAAAACTTTCTTTCTTTTTCATTTTGCCACTTGTTCGAGTGGTTTTCTCGTTGTGATCCGTTGTGATTTGTTTCCATTTCATATTTCATTTGGCGACTAGATGAAAGTCCCTTTCCGAAAATTACACTTTCATTTGAAAGCTGAGGCAGAAGTTGAAAACAAACATATAGTGTCTGGTTTCAGGTTTATACACTCAACAGTCTCCTGGATCTATTTAATATCACTTTATACGTGTGCAGAGAGGAAAAACACAAATTCCCTCCGTTTTACAAATAAGACAAATGAAACATGTTGGTTGTACTGTGGAGTTGAATCCTTCTATGGTAGCACTGAGGGGTTTATTCCTCCTGCATATGTTGCGCTGCATAGCTCTTCCATCTGGTATGTACACAGACAGTGATGAAGAGGTCTGGAGGGTTTTGAGGGGGTTGGGGCTCTGGCCAGACTCTGGGTTCGGTGCCTGATGGATGGGCATTCCTCAGCCTTCCTCCCCCTCTGCACCCCCAACCCGTCTCTCTCCTCCCCGAGGTGATGAACAAGCTCATTACTATGGCGCGCTGATAAAAGGAGGCCATTATCTTCTCACAGCGCACTTTGAACTCTGACAAAAAGGAATCCACTCCTCCCCGTCTCCAGCTCCTGGTTATGTAATGCAGTCATAGGTGGCTCGCTGCCAATGTTGTCAGTGCGCCCCACGCTCGAATCTCCTCCAAGATACTGTCACGGCCGCATACACCGAATTCTGGCTCGTCAGTGAACCAGGTTTATCTTTATTTCCATCCTGCGCCCGATGCCTCTGTCAACAGATTTGAAGTCTGTCACTGACGGCGTTAAGAGACAGACAAGTAGGAGTGCTGCGAGCAGAATCATTCTCTAATTCTGCTGATTTCTACATGTGTATTTTATCAGCGTCATTTGTTTCTCTAATCTCCTGCCATGTCGCATTTAAATCATGTTCATTTGTTCGGGGGAACATAACACCTTCTTCCACAGAGGGATGTTATTGTGCAGCTTACAGGATGTGTTGACTTTCATTAATAGCATCATTTTCATGCCACCTACTGACACAGGAAGTTCTATTTTTGCAACCGCATTTATTTATTCAAACGCGCCACAGCTCCAGCTCTGATATAGTAGACACCGTCTATAATGTGACAGTGATGACTTCTTCTTCATTTGATTGTCGTTGTCAAGTAGTCGTCTCATATATTGGGTCTTTTCAAGCATGACAGCATACAGAGAGAAAAACTTTCCTCCCATGATTCCTTATCTTTGCCTCGAGATAACCCGACTGCTTCCAGCTAGCGACCTGAGGTAGACGCTGGCATAGCAGCTAACAACATTAGCCTCAGCACAGCTAGCTCCAGAGCACTTAAAGCCAAATTCTCACCAAAATGCAACCTTGGGTCTTTTTGTGAATGCATGCGAGTCAAACGTTCACTTTAAAGCATAATTATGAGGAAAGCACCACTTTTAAGATTGACCGTGTTTTCGTTTTCGGTGTTACGGGCTCTTTGACGTTAGCATCAAAATCTCTATTTTTAAAACACTAAGAAGGCTCGACGCAACATGAAACTTTGCTGGTAGTATCACCAGGGTCTCTACACATGAACACCAGCATTGTGAACATTGTTTACTAAAAAGAAAGTTTTTGAACAACTCATGTTAGCAGTAGTTTGTTCCGCTCGCCGCCGTCATGGCAGTGGAAAAGTGTCGATCTCAGGATGTGACGTAACCTGGAGGACCGTTAAGGTGGAACGTTCCTAAAGCTTAGTTTCATATAAATGCACAGATAATTTGTTGTTTTGTTTTGTTGTTGACCTTGCAGTTTACATAGGAGTGGACGGAAGACAGTAGTTCCACCTTAACTGTCCTCCATGTTACGTCGCATTCGGAAATCAACATTTCTCGACTGGCAGGACTGCCAGCGTGATCAATCGTTCAGGGCAGAGAGGCTTTTTATATCATGTTAAGTTTAATTAACAAGTATAACCACCACCTACTGGACTGAGCAGCAGAACTATAACACAAAAGAATTGTGAAAGTAATCATTTATTTATAGCGATCGGTTTGACCTGGACATTTGCCATCGATGTCAAGAAGCTGCCATCTTTCATTTGAACATTTGCTGTAGTTACATAAATTAAGTCCAACAGTAAATATGTGGTTTAAAAGCAGAAGCTGGGCTCAAATATCTTATGTGGAGGGAATAATTTCATCTTTTTAATTTGACACATATAACCAGTGCTAGCTTAGGTTTGGCTGCTTTGCTAGATTAGCTAGCGAGAGCTACTGCTAGAAAACAAGCAAACACACAAACAAAAACCACAACTGTTTGCTGATGACTGAGTGTTGCACGAGTGACCTATATTCTGTAACCAACATGATAGAAATAACCCGTATGTTTTATTGTCCCTGTAATTTGCTAACACATCATCAAACACATGCTGCAACTGATATTTAATCCCAACAATCACAAAATGTATAAATCTACAGTACAAATCCTTCATATATCAGGTTATTCTACACTAAGTATTCATGACAGAAGGAGAGTAACAGGTTTACACGTTGGTTAAAATATGGCTACAGCCTTGAAACGACTCTTTTTCATTATTTTTATGCAGCCATCTGTCAGATTATCTGTTTTTCTTCTTCACAGGTTGTGATACTTGTTGTCGTGAAGAATATTCTTCAGCCACACAGTGACCTTGTTGTTCAAACACCAGCAGTCTTCATCATCAACAGCACAACTGCAAAACAAACAGGATGAAGCAACACAGGAAATAAATGCTCCGATAAAACACGTCCACACTTTTCAAGACTTTATGTTGGAAGCAGCCCAGTGAGTTCATCGGGACCTTTATACATTTTAATATCACAGTATGAAATGAAAACAGCTCAGTCCCAGTTTTATTAAAAGATATGATAATGTTACTGTTTCTCTAACTTTTTTATTCTGGCAGTGTGCTCAGGTTTTCAAAATAAAATGGGAATGAATGATAGGCTTGGCTCCAAAATAAGACATCCAAGTCTTAGGGAAAAAAAAAAAAAAAATGTAATACTGCCAAAATACTTTTGCCAGGAAATGAATTTGTGAAGCAAAAGAAAAACGACTGGGAGCTTTTCTTAAACAACTTTACCAACCGGGTATGAACATCCCCGAGGACATAAACATGTGAATGCTTAAAGAACGGGGCGATGAACTGAAAATAGCCATTTTGCTTTCAAACAGTGTACATACAGTCGTGTTTTGGCAACAGGATGAGTCCCTGAAGCCGGAGCAGCAGTCTGGGCTCCGTTTGGCAGCAGGGTGCTGCAGTGTCCTTAAAGTAACCCTGAGTGTCTTTGAGCAAGACAATGAATTCATTCACTGAGAACATGTTTGTTCAACATCACAGTCCCTCACGCTGGATTTATTCAAGCTACCAGAGCTACAACTTCAACTTAGTTGTTGCCTGTTAATTTAAAAATTAACAGGCGACAATCTCCCCGTTCTGGCAATCACAGTATCTACACAAACACACTTTGTCGTCATATCCTCTGTTTTACGTCCAGGCTGCGTTCGAAACTGTCTTCTCGGCCTAAGAAGGTTCCAGACAGTGTGAAATGACCAGGATGTCTTTAAGCAGCGGCCTTGACAAGAGCTAAATGCTAAATGCTAAGAAAAGGTGCTTCCTTTCTCACCTCCTTCAACACAGCGCCATCGTTTTTAAAGAAAAAGGAGATGATGCTGTCCCACAATGCCTTGCAGCCGAGTCCTTCGCATCTCCTCTTGACCTCGTGACATTTCCCAGGTCAAGGAAAGAGCCTGAGAGAGAAGACAGTCTAATATACTTTCACTGATTCACTTGTTTTAAGAGAAACGTAAAGAGGAAGGTAGTTTTCTTACCTGGCAGCAGAGAGCTCGACCAATCAGACGCTCAGGACAGTCTGAAAGCCATATATCGGACTGAGTGCACGGTAACCTGAAGGCAACACAGACGAGTTCATGTGCATCTTCATCAGCTCTCCACGACCATAAAACTGTAAAAGTTGTGCGACAAGACGTGAGTTTTTCTGAAACGACGCCCTTGAGACAAACTCCTCAGGTGAGACTCAGCGCACATTTGAATGTGGTGAAATAAATAAATAAATAAATAAAAATTGAAAACACAACACACTCTGTGAGTCGTCATCAAGGTCGCAGCAACTTTTCTCTCCTCTTTCACAAAAAAAAGAAAGAAGAAATCCATAAACACAGCCCGAACACACACTCACACTCACACACACTCACACCTCTTTCCCTGAAGGTTTTTTTGCGAAGCCCTGTTTGAATTCACCTATCACCATGACAACTACTCTCTCTTTACCGGCTGTGCCCGTGGGAGGTTTTCGCCCAGCCTTTTCTAATTTCACACTGTGTGGATATCTCCATTCAGTAATTACAATCCCATCCATTCTCATTTTCCCTGTCCAGACAATGTGCCCTGGATATACACACACACACACACAAAAAAAAATATCTCTTGCCTTCTGTACACACACACACACACACACACACACTAACCTCACACGAACACACACAGCAGTATAGACCCCCTGTGTACTCTGACACAGTGTGTGTGTGTGTGTGTGTTTGTGTGTGTGTGTGAGAGAGAGACAGATGTGGACTGTCACGACTCCCAATTCACCAACGCACACAATCACAATCGCTCTCAAAATCCAATTACAAGCCAGCAAACCTTCCAGCCTGTAAAGTTGGGCTCATTGTAAAAAAAAAAAAAAAAAGTTAATAATTGCAAAATAATAGCTGCTCTAATCAATATGATTTGTCTCGCAAACAGGCTAACGACAGATAACCAGTGAGAGCAGACACAGAAATGGGTCTGAATAAGTCAGCGAGGAGCCTGAACAGCTGCAGTTTAGTTACGTCCAGGTGACTGAACTACCTGGTTAAGTTTCAGAAAAAGATCGTTGTTTAGTTGAAAACCATCGTGTGCTCAGATTAAATTGTGTTAAGTGAAATTAGGGGAGGAAGTTACTCATCAACCAGCATCCTGCATGAAAGTCCTCTCTTTGTTTGAGCAGCTGTGTCTCCAGGGTAAAATGTTCTATACATCCGAGGTTGACATATCACATTCACATCATGTGCTTATTAGCAGATCGCCACACGAGGAGGTGGCGTCGTTACAGGCAACAAGGTGTCCAAACGGCCAGAACCGGTCTGCACTTTCACATGGATATTTCTGAGTGGAACTGCGGACATTTCCAGCCGCGACTGTGGATATTTTAAGCTGAACCGTTTCCTGATGCAAAACCTCCAAACCGAGAGGGTCCAGAACATCACGGCAGCGTTGTGACAAGAGAAGGGGAAGAAAATTCAAACCTGCACGTGACGACACCTTAAGTTTGAACTCATCTGTGGTTTGTGGTTTGTCACATGACTTCCTCCTTCACTGCCGTAATAACCACCACGGCCACTAAAGGCTGCCACTCAACAAGAAACTTAAATATGGGTCATATTAAGCAACTTACACCATCAACCTCTTTGGTCTCTTTGTTGATGATAACAAGCTGAAATCTATGCCAGAATATTCGACTAAAACACTATTTCAAAAGGTGTTCAAAGATTTGAATTTATTTGTGTGTGCACTTGTGGTGCAAGGGTAAAAATTATTGGAAGTGAGCAGAAGTCAAGTGTTACACCTGTGGCCTCACCTGGGCAGTCGGCCATTTTGCCTATTTCTGAGAATCAGAAACGTGAACATTTGATTTGCAAAGTGGAGGAGAGGGGGGAAGTCGTTCAGCCGTCCACAAATAAAAGTCTCATTCATTCACTGCTGAAGGGCAACACACACACACACACACACACACACACACAGACACACACACACACACACAGAGTCATGTAATGCGTGTCAACACAACTGCATGACACAGCGGCGGTGGCTCTACGGTGAATCTTGACAGGTTGACGCTCCTCACCCCGTTAGAAAACTCGTCTGTGCTCGATATCAACACGTGTCAACTTTCCAGGAAGAGGATTTTTGCATATCCCTGTTTCTGTACATGGACTACTGTTTTCATTTTCACTTCTTCTTCTTCTTCTTCTTCTTCTTCTTCTTCTTCTTCTTCTGTTGTTCTTCGAGTTAAATGACTCGTGACGTGGCGGCAGGTAAAGATCTTGACATCAGTTGGGGTTAATTAAAAGCTACCTGGGGCTCAGAGTCACATTTCTGTCCACGTGCTCAGATTTTCAATGAACACAGCATCTATATCTACACGCATCTATTCAATTACTGCAGCCCCTCCTGTTAATCACTTCATCTTAATTGTGTTTCAAACCTTTGTGTTATTGTTGTCGTTGTTTTTCTCTCTCTCGCCCTGTAACGTCTCTTACGTCGACCTGTTGATCGTTCGGCAGGGAACCTGTTGAGCCTGAGCGCTCACACAAACGCAGCAGTGATACAGTAAAAAATAAATCATAGACGATTGATCTCAGTGTCAGTTTGAATTAATACCCACATGCACTGTAATGCGTATCGATGTATTCAAAGACACACAATCAGGACTAAAACTTTCACTGTGTAATATCAGATATTAGATTCAACACACTGATGGCAATTCAAATTAAAGTCAGTTCTCTTCACGTAAATAGGAAAAAAACTTTCTACATGAAAAGACGATGATGAGAAAAGTTTTCTGAAAAAAAAGAAATCTCATTTAAAGTTCATGTTTGCATCGTTTGCAAACACTGGAGCACATGAGACCTCTATTTTGAGTTATGATGGGATCAGAACATTGCAGTGTCATTATTTTCCGTCCGTGGGTCCTGCAGGCGTCAGTCTGTGTTCTCCTCAATGGTTTTTCCTTGATAATGCATTTAAATCTCTCTCTTGCACACTGAATGCAGACGTAAGAGTAGCACGGGCGACTCTTCAATCTATTTTTGATTCTTACTCTGATATTTCCTCCTTGTTGGAGATATAACATCCACACCAAGTGCACATATTTGACTACAGATTCAGTGTGAGAGCTCACGGCCGAGCCGTCTTCCTCACACAGGACGGACGGATGTGACCGCAGAGCAGCAGCTTATTTTCCCAACATCCCCCTCGCTTCTTGTTTAGTGCTCGTCTCGGCCGTTCTCAGGACTCCCAGAGGATTCATGTTGCAGCAGACTGCGGCGCTGCGTGTAAACACCGGCCCGGCTTAACTCGTGTTTACCCCACAACTTCTTTAGGTCACCGCTGTGTCCCCCCCACATCGGGCGCTTAAGCAGATATCAACAGTGATAGCACGCCGGATGAAGGCCGTCCAACGGTGGCGGGGACTGAGGGAGGTGGAAGGATTCAGTGACGTGAGGTCATTGTTGTGGCTAAAGAGGAACGTGTGGGTTATAAACCAGGCCTGTGCAGAAAATAAGCTGCAGCTCCGAACCACAAACAGACAGCAGCTAAACAATCACATGTTGCACTCGAGACCAAAAACAGAGCTGCAACAACAGAGAGGGAGTATTGGACCTGTCGACAGGTGCTCCACGTGAAAGTTAATGCTGCTCTGTAGCTGTTACATGTGGAAATAAGCAACCGTTTGCTAACAAGTTCACTGTATTTACTTAAAAAGGTGCCAGTAACCAGAACACATGCTGGTGCTGTGCGTTTCTGCAAACCACAGATATTTTAAAACTGAAAGTACATTTCAAACATTTTGGTTAGGGTTAGGGAATGATCAGCTTTTGACTTGATAAATACCTGAGTCTGTCACCACAAACACAGCTGGATATCTAGTTTAAAACATCTGGTTCTGATTCCTCAAACATGGCTGGAAGATCCTGGAAGTGCTCGTCAGGTTTGTCTGATGAATCAGGAAGCAAACAGTGGAGTCTCGGTTTGTGCAACGTTTTATTCTACCAACGAAGAGGAATTCAGTAATTTGATTTGTTTGTTTTTGTTCTCCAGTCAGTGTCGCCTGTCCAAAAGTAGGATTTCACAGACGGAATCTGGGCACTTTTCCTCCTGAAGAAATCATCCTACAGCTTCATCTCTCGCCCCTGAAAGGGAAGATGCTGCAACAGAAGCATCAGCTGTTGATGCTCAGGTTATTTTTTGCGTCTTTAACATCTTAAAATAGCAGCGAGGTTTGTGGTGCCGCTCGCTAATTCTACAATATGTTTTACAAACTCCAAAATGCTGCGTTACGGTTTTTCAGGCAGACGGTTCAAACTCATTTCTGTGTGATTCTGACAGCTGTGTTTATTTTTTTATATTCTTGGTAAATATTTACACCCCTGCTTTGGTTTTTAGTTTGCTGTGTGTGATATTCAGTGTTCTTTTTAATAATTGAAATGCAGGAGGTTGAAGTTGAGGGCAGATGTGAAGCGTGAGATGTACAAATACTTTATTATGAACTGCAGTGTTCCCCTAAATATTGTGCTTTCTAAAATGTGGTATTTTTTACTCCTATAAAATCTAAATCAAATGCTGGAAATGTATAATTTAACTACCTAAATGTGAGCAAGCACATTTGGTTTCAACTGGAATGAAACACCAAAATAAAAGCTCAGCTCAGAGTCTAATATGATTTTACTTCTTCCGTGAGTCCTTGTTTTTTGTAATATAATATAATAAACTTTAATGTACGAAACTTTCTGGCTTTGTGAGAAAAGTGCTGTTAAACAATTCTCACTTTCTTTCTTTTCAGATCCAACATTTATAATCTTTCTTGGGGGTCAAAGGCTGTGACGCTGTGGTTGTCCCCGTCAGCTTATTAACGCTCACTTGCCCTGAACACAACACACATGCCTGACTGACAAACCTGTATAAGAGGGGAAAAAAGAATTAACTGTTCATGAAACCCTGCAACATTTTGACATGTTTTCCAACCCCCAACGCTCCAAATATTTGGCCACCCCCCCGTCTAAAACTACCGTACCAAAGCAGTGTAAATAACATGTCATTTTCATGCCTTTTGATCATCGAGCTATTCTGAGCGAACCTCCCGAGGTATTTTACGACCGGGGGAGCGAGGTGCAGAGGCGAGAGAGGCTCTGGTGTAATAATAAGCTGAGGTTTCTCTCTCTCTCTCTCTTTCACGTTTTAGGATTGAGGTTTTGAAAAAGAATAATAAAACAACTGTCAGCTAATTGGCAATAGGAGCGCACTGTGGAGGAATGAAAGAGGAGAGGGGAAAAAAAGAACAACAACAAAGCGACTCCACGAGGGAAATGCAGGAAGCTACGCTGTAAGCACACACACACACACACACACACACACACAGTTTTAAGGGCATTCTCCTGTTGCAGAACAAGCCCTCGTCGACTTCTTTTATGCCTTCACTGTTCAATTTTTCATTTATCTCTTCTTTCCCTGCGACACAAAGATGCACCACGTCTTAATGCCGCCGTAAGTCTCCGTCTGAAGAAGTTAACTTGGAGTGATGGCGGTCCGCAGCTGACAGCGCCGACCCAGACCTGACTCCTGCAGCAGCAGCAGATGATCTTCTAGCCTCTTTGTTTTAAAAGAAAATGCTGAAACGTCTGAGATGAGGGCTTGAAGAAGTGCAGAGGCTGCTGAGATACATCCAGGGAAATTAAATCTCACAGAGATTAATACGTACTGACGAGGAGTGCAGTTTTTTTGCAAGCTACGGTACGCTGGAGTCGAGGTGCGGTCGGTCCGTATCTGCTGTTTTAAACTTTTAAACACATTTGGTTGACATAGCTGTAGCTTCTGACTCCACATAGTGGGAACGTTTAATCTCCCAGCGCGTCGGAGCCGAGAGATATAAGCATGTTATCAATTAAAAACTAATATGTATGCTCCGCAGTGATACCAGCTGTCAGCTTTTCACACGTTGAAAGTGGTTGCATCATATTTGCTGTTTATTGCAGTTTTCATGGCGGTGTAAACAAACCCCTCTTGAATCCGAATCTGAGTGGAATCTGTGGAATCTGAGATTTGACTGCGGTGACGGATCGCACTGCGAGTCCTCCGGGGTGTTTACAGAAGGATGTGTTTAGAGGAAGGGTTGCCATGGTGACGAAATGTTCCCACCAACTAATAAGCTTGTAAACAAACCAAACCAGAGAGGAAACTGAATCTGTGCAGCGCTGCGTTAAAGTCACTGCTAATGCCAAACTGAACGCTTCCTGCTGCTGCAGCTTCACAGTAAAAGCATCTAACGAAAGGCGAATAGTGACTTTTATTGTGAAGTAGGCTCAGTCATAGGAAATGCAAAGTGTTTAACGAGCTGAGGTCTCACAGTTCTGGTTCAGTAACGGTAATATGAGGCATTTTTAGACAGCAGAGCACTTTGAAAAATAGTCGTATACAGTGTGTTGGGGTAATGCAGCAAGAAGGAGCAGGTAGGTTAAATTCTGCAGGCGACAGGTTGCACACCTCCAACTTCTCAGTGAGGTAACCAGCTCCTTTTCCATCATGATCGTTATCAGGTTCCTATTTGCACTCAATTTAAAACTGAAATATTGTCAGGCAGCCGCTTTCGCTTCTTTTGCTCTCACAACAAATCCTCCAACACGATCTTGACGCTCGTCACGTTATTAGTAAAAATGCGACTCTGCTGATGGCGCTGCTGTACGCCTTCAGTTGATAGTACATCAAATACAGTAAGCAGAGAAGACAACTACAACTTCCAAGGAAAATTTGGGCAAAATAATATTTGTGCTTTGTGGAAACCCTGGCTGTATTTTATATTGGATATTTGTGCCCATTCATTTGAATGAAAATTGCTCTTTCTGTTGCCCATTACATAACGCAGACTCGTGTGTCTGTATTTTCAGACTTTTCTGGATCTTGTCATTGTTTTACAAATGCACGTCTTGCATCTTGCAGGGTTTAAAAATCATTATGCAGAAGACTTCGCAGCGCCGTGTCCAGACATCAGTACATCTACGATGGAAGCCTGTTATTGCAGCAACAAGTACATCTTGAATTTTTAAAATTTCATACACATCTGACTGGCTCCTTCTCTTTTCGCAGTAGCAGCTGAGGCTCATGGGTGACAGCCAACCACTAGAGCACAAAAATGAGCGGGAACAAAAAAGGATTTCTGAAAGCACAGTTGAATTAATTAAAACTGATGGTCATAACATAAAACGGTCCTCAAATTAATACTGGCGATGTCTTTCAAATAAAACCTTCAAGTGAGGATTAGTGATGGGGAAAATAAATTCTGAGTACCTGACTGCAATCTTTATACGACAGATCCGAGAACTATGGATGAGATTTTTCTGGGGAAAAGAAAACTGTGTTTGACAGTGACGATCAATTATTATCATTCTGCGGCAGTGAGTCTGTCTGCGCTTGTGGGAGAGCCCAGCATCTGGGATGTCAGCGCCGGCATTCAAGTAACGTTTCTGAAAGAAACTAAAGCCAAGACAACAATAAGCAGGCTGCAGCTTTGTAAATCTGACAAGTCGTTCAGCGTCATTGGAGGCCGGCGCTCCGATTGTTCGAGACAGTTGTTCCAAGACAATTCAACATTTTATAGACTTTCTATTGAACGCGGTTTAAAAATGAAAAGCCGAGGCTGCTCACGGGCCATGGTTTTTGATGTTGGAATGATTTTATCTTGAAACAAGAAAGGATAAGTTGAACACCCTACAGATAAATCATGTCTCTGAACACACTGACAAAAATTGATTGTCAGTGTCTCTGTTATTATGTTTTTTAATCTCATTTCCTGGAGCGTAGAACAAGTTTCTCAGTATGGTTTATAACACCTGCAGTCTCATACCTGCACACACACACACACACACACACACACACACACACACAAGCCTGCCCATTCATGCACAGATATACAAACACACAGACAACATGAAGAAAAAAAAAAAGAAGAAAAGCTTTTCAACATTGTTCCTCCCTTGGCTCGAATGACACGAGCCATCACATGGAGGACACATTTGCTCTCTTCCGCCGTGGCTAATAATATGCTATCATCGGGCCGAAACCACAAATGCACCGCTCATGGCCATAATCTTGTTGTCAGCTGTCGCACACTGTGGATGACGTGCAGACACTCAAAGCCATTTGGCATGTAGGGCTGAGATCCCACAGCCCCAGCTTAATTGGATTTTGAAATGCGGCGTGTGTGTGTGTGTGTGTGTGTGTGTGTGTGTTCATCTGTGGTGTGTGCACATATGCATTGGCAGTCCAGCATATCTAAGTGTTTTCATACAGGGTGCATGTGCGCTCAGTTCTGACACATAAAACATGGCTGTCAGGTGGAAACCTCATGAATTCTGTCTCTTTCAGGAGCGGAGAGGAAACAGCCTTGATCTTTAACGGCTCGAGTTCTGAGTTTATCTAATTGATTCTGAAAGGGTTTCATCAGCTTCCCCCATCAGTCGGAGGAGGAAGAAGCAATGAATCCTTTACTTCAGTGAAAGAAGAGGAAAATAATACGAGTGAAAACCCTTCTCTCACAAATCGACTTGAGTAGTCGTGGTTTATCAGGACCTGATGTGAGCGAACTGGACTGAGGATGTGACGCTGTGACGCGGTACGAAACACGAGCAGACAATCTGGACGGATTTGAACAAACCTGCAGGTTATCCACAATTTTTTTCGAAGCACAAAAGCAACATTAAGCTGTCCATTAAACAACCATAACAGTTCATCACAGCCACATTTTGAGAACCGCACAATGGCGTCCTTCGATTCCAATTTTAAAACTCGTACCCAGTGCAAAAAAGATTGTTTTCTCTCTTTCTCTGCACCTCTTTGTTGTGTAACACACTGCACATGTGTATTTTTCTCTTTCCCAGAGATGAGTCCTTTATATTAAGATAACATACACATAATAATAACTTTTCATGGCACTGAAAAAGTAGTTAGAAACATATTGAACCTTCGTTGTTGTTCGATGGAGATGGACTTTGTTTGGAGTTCGAGGTGAGCTGTCAGCGTCGCGGAGGTTCGTTTTCTGGCAGCATATAACTTTTTCAGAAAATGAACCGCATGGGACGACTGTGCAAGCAGCTACCTGAGAGCCATATTTACCTTTTGTTTTGTTGGACGGCGACCTCAGTGGCCATACTTATTATATTGGCAGCACATGAGGAAGTCGGATGAAGAAGAATTAAGAGCGATTAAGTCCACAGAGGGAGGAAGACGGATGGGTCAAAGCAAAGGTCACAACGTCTTAAGCTATATACATTAGATACGCTACCTTTCTGTTACATAAGCAATATGTTTCATTTAAGCCAGTGATGTTTTCCTGAACCAAACCACAATTTCCAAACTGTGAGGGTAAGATGAAGGTCCTGCACGCCTGTCACTGTCACGCTGAGTGGCCTGAATGAAATAAACTTGGATCTTCTCACATTTTGTCCAGTGTTTTTGTAGCAGTCTCATTATGTGAGACTCTCTGGACTGACTGCGGTGGATTCAGATCAGCTGTGTGTGCCGGCTGTTGGAGACCGGCTCCTAATTAATGAGTGAGAGCAGCTTGGGACGTTCCCCCCTCAGCCAATCAGGGTGTGACGACGCCCTTCTGTGAAGGCTTAAGAGCGGCGGCGTCGTGCCCCGCCGCTGGTCTGATTCTGACCCTGTTCAGATTTCTCTGCTGGCTTTGAGGTTTTTTAGTTGAAGGGAAGTTGTGGCCATCAGAAGTCTCCGTTCCACCTGATCACCTTCATCTGGGCTGTGCTTATATGTGCCTTTCAATAGCCTGACGCCTGCAGGTTTCTTTTGTTCACCTGTGGAGGCATTTTGAATTTTTTTATCAAAGTATCACTGATAAATATGAACTTTTCTGTTAATATTTCTATGTTGTTTGGCGTTTTTCTGTTTTGACCAAAGCTCCAACACACATTCTGGGATCTCAGGTCATCTGAAGGATTACACATTCCTGTACTGATCTGAGAAAGTTCTGTTAAAACTGTTTCCTAAATGCATTGTGTCGTTTAGTTGAATCGAGCCTGTCGAGGATTTTTTGCCTGAACGTTTGAATGTGATGGATGTAAACGTGATCCTGCAAAGTGACCGTGAACTCCAGCAGCTAGAAAAACTGAAAGATTCCTTTTTTAAAAAAATGCACTACAAGAATTAATCAACATCTCGTTGCATTTACGATGTATTCAAATACACTTCAAATGTGTATTTAAGTGAACTCCTGCAGTAAATGTATGAAATCATCTAAAGTGAAAGCGGCCGTCGCACCGACAGCTGTGTGCGTTTTCACTTTCCTGTTCCCGGCGTGCATGTGTTCGCTCTTGCATGCATGCGAGTTCATAAACCCTAAAATGAAAGGTATGAGATAGCTGGGTGGAAGCTTGCCAGTGTGTGAGATAGAAGTGGACGCTCCGCTGCCTCTCGGAGAGACAAGGGAGCCGGCGTCTCGTCTGCATTCACCCAAACAGCGCTGCCGGGCCTCTCCGGAATTCGCCGTCCCCCTGTTGACTCCAAAACAGAAGTGTGCAAGCGAAACCTCCAGCAGGAGCTCCGCCAGTGACAGGTCTTCAGACTGTGATCATTCACGCTGTGGACGAAGAGGCTGTGTGATAGAAGATTGAATTGCTTGTTAAAAAAAAATAAAAAAAAATTGAGTGAATAGACCGGAGAAGTAACACACCAATTATTGAGGAAAAGGAAAAAGCATTTTTGACAGAGGAAATCAACTCACTTCATTTACATGCAGACGCCAGAAAATGTGAGAGACGGGAAACGACACAGTGTCGAGTTTTCAATCTGCAAAACCCTCCAAAAATCAGATGGTTTCAGCAGAATATTCAACAGGTTGTGGAACGTCTCCGTTTGGCTGCAGATGTGAAAATTAATTCACCGCAGAGTTTTGCTCTAATCTAAAAGAACAAATGGGGGGCAGAAAAAAAAATGTCCCAGAAAGAAAAGTTGAAAACTTTTCAATCTGCGATCGTTGACAGTGAAACGAAAGAAGCCGTGCTGGTGAACAGAATATTTAATAACACCCTCTAAACACCAGACGAGACTATAGACACATGAGCCGGTGTGACGCAGGATGGCAACACTTCTTCTTAAGCAAAGTTAAGAGTCCTTCCTCAATCAGCACCTTGTTTCCTAAAAGGAGATAATCCTCAACAGAACTGAAAGTGTTTATAGAAATGATGTTTTCCTGCCAGTGACCTCTTGCAGTTACTGAAAGAATAACTTTCCTCTCTATTTAACCTGGTTTCATGTCAAAACGTGTAATAAACCCGCCATGTCACCGTCACATTTGGCCTGAAAACATGAATATTTGTCCCGGCTGCCTAAACTTGACTGTACCTCAGCTCAGACAACACTCTGGAGAACATAACAACTACTACATATTGTAATTTATGTATGAGAACTGTAACTTCCTTCTCCGACTATTCACTCTGCAGAGAAAGCGCTGGAAGATTGGAATATAAATGGATCGGTGGGTGGTGGGGTGTACGAGGGGAAAGATGGAGACTTTTCCTGACTTTCCCGGAAGCCATCTGTCTGTTTGAGGAGTATGACTGCTGTCAGGTTTTCTGTGATAGAGACGTAGACAAACAGGAGGATCACAGCTCCTTATCGCTGCTCGTTCCTCCTCCCTAACAAGACAAACACCGGCAAATCCTGTCGTGTTGACCGTGTGTGTGTGCATGTGTCTGGGTCATGTGTTGTTGTTGTTGTTGTTGTTGTTGTTGTTGTTGTTGTTGTTGTTGTGATTAAAGTTTGACCAGAAATATGTGCATACTTTAAGACGCACGATCCAGATTGTCTGTTGAAGCCTCACTGCCGTGTGATAATCCAGCTCCCTTCAAAGACGGTTTAGCTGGAACAGAGATCATCATCGTCATCGCTGCAGACTAATCTTAAACACGAAGGGACGTCTACATCCATGTCAGGTAGAAATAAATCCAATTCATATTTACCAAATTTGTCATCCCCCCCCCTCGGCACTTTTTTGTTGCTAAAAATTGGATGTTTTTTTTCTCGTAGATTCCAGGTTTTCCAGGTTTGGCTGCATCAGTTCGGTGCACATATAACACTTTTTGTTGCCCCGAGCAGTTGGAATAAACACGGAGAGAGCTGTCAGGCCATCGTCAGGCTCATCTGAATGTGGTGTTTGGGTCTAATTGTCACGCTCCTGTCGTTTCTGTCTCCTCTTGCTGTGTTTTTTGGGGTTTTTTTTTATTTGTGGTGTCTTTGCATTTTTCACGGCTTCCTTCCTGTTTTTCCTGCCTGATTTTTATATATATTTTTTCCCCTCCACACCTGTCTTGCATCAGTCTCATTAGCAGTGTTCCTACTGTGTTATTCCAGCTCCTTCCCCGCTCTCTCGTTTCCTCCACCTGCACCACACACCCTCGTTAGTTTTGTATTTAATTCCAATCTTTAGTTCAGTGTTTTGCTGTGTCTCAATTCGGGGTCTGCATCCCTCGAAGGAGCGTTTGAAGGCCAGTTACATAACTACGCCAATCCGAAGGCTCCTCCAAATCAGGCCTTCTTTTCTCTCTTTTTGGAGGATGCACCGCTACGATCCTTCGTGGCCTCACATTTCCCAAGATTCTTTGCACACCCGAAAAAGACAGCAGAAATCGTGACGTAAGGGTAAAAACATCTGGTGACGCAAACAGAAAATGCTCCAAAGGTGAGACCGTCCCATTTAACAACGGCTGACGAGGTTAACAAGGTCTCTCTGAAGGACTCGCCTACGAAGACCGCAAAGGCCGGGTCCTTCTAAGGATGCAGACCCTGAACTGAAACACAGCAACTGTCTTCTTGCCTGTCGCTCCTGCGTTTGGGTCCAATTTCTTTGCTCTCAGCTTGAATTAAACGCAGTATTTACACACAACAGGTGAAGGGCAGCATGAAGAGGCGTCTGATGTTGTTCAATCAATGTTTAAGCTGCTGTAAGCTGCCGTTGTCCATTTTGCAGATCAGCAGTCCCCTTCTCTTCTTTCTACATCACCACATGATTGGACGTGATTGGTCGAAGAAGGCAGGGACGCCAGAAAATGTCTTCTCATACTGCACGAGAGACTAAAACAGAACTATTTAACAGTTATTCTTATAAGATGACATCACTTATAGAAGCCACATTATTGTGTTTGAGCGTAGAGGTTCATTCTTTCGGAAAAGTATAAAGCTGCAGAAGAGCGAGTGAAACATTATGTTAATTGTGCACACAAATTATTAAATGGAGGGAGCAAATTACTAGTTAGTGCGCTTTGGTTTGTACGTTTTTGAAAGCATGAATTACTCCCACCGTTCTGCGTGTTGACTGTCTGTCTGCAGCCTGCAGCTTCAGGCTACTGTGGCGAAACACAACACAGCCGAAACTCAGTGGAGGCACGCAGAGTCTCCTCGTGACACGAAGTCATCAAACATCAGCTGTGTGATGTTTACCTCGAGTCAGCAGCGCTAACGTAACCGTAAGAGTTGAAGCATCAGACTGTACAACGAGGTGCCATCAGAGCCTCGCAGTGATCCGCTGGGGTTAAAGAGATTAAAAACGCTCCTCTGTGAATTTGTGTTTAATTCATACTAAATTGGTTGCGTGGGGAAAGTGACAGCTGCGAGGCATTCTGGGTTCGGAGTTCACTGTCAGTGCATGTTGTTACCATAGCAACCACAAGCCGAGCCGAGCCGTGTTCGTCGACGATGCTGGTGCTGGGTATTTTGCAGGCGGAGGATGAGGAGGAGGTATAATGACCCTTTTTTTTTTGTTTTTGTTTTTGTCCATGAAGTTAATCAGTCGCCGCTGTGCAACACGTGAAGCAGCGTCCGTGAACCTTTCACACAAGAGCAGATGTTTAAAAGCTGCATCATCAATGTCTTCTAATACAATGACAGTATTTTTCTCAACTATTTTTTTTTTTTTTTTTTAAAGGTTTTAATGTCAGTTTAGAGGTGCATAAAAGCAGTGACGGAATGTGATTTAGAACATTTACTCGAGTAAAAATCTCTTAACATTTATTTTTTTCAAGTGTATCCAAGGTCAACAGTTGGTTCAACTGATACTTCAACTGGCTACAGATTTTTATTCATTTTATTTTTTGCCTTTTTTAATGTATCATTCTGAATTAAATATTGACAGCACAATCTCTGTATAGATTGTTTGTTTGCCTATAAGGCCGGAGATTCGGCAGCAATCTCAGTTTTTCTGTGCTAGTTGCTTTTCCGCTTGGCTGAATTTATTTTTTTTATTTTTTTTAAAAATGGCAGACAGAAAGCGTAACTATTGCGCAAACCAGAAGAGGAGGTGTTCGATCCACTCGATGAAGAAGGGAGAATGACTGACTGGCCGTGTCTGAATCAGTTCCCTCGTTTATGTGTTTCCTCAAACCACCCAGACAGACATGACAGTTCAAAACCGCTGTTATTTCTACCAGATCGGTCAGTTACACAAACCTGCCTACTTGTTTCTCTGTCAAATTCAGATTCTTACAGTTGTTTTTTTTGCTTTGGACAGCAGCCAGGCTGCAGGCGGCGGCCCTGCTGCTGACATCATCATCCATACCTGCAGTAACACCTGTCTGTTTCCAGCTCTGAGTTCATCTATTGCTCAGAAAATGACTTTTGATACATCAGTACGTTTAATGAGATACTTTTACTTGAATCCTGTCTGTGAGGGAGCACCAATAACACTCAAACGCAGAGATATCACACAACTCATTACACTTACTGTGCACATCAGGCTTTATGAGTGTACGTATGCATGGAGGCACCTGTGTGTGTGTGTGTGTGTGTGTGTGTGTGTGTGTGTGTGTGTGTGTGTGTGTGTGTGTGTCCGTATAAAGTCAAATATAATGAGACCTCCCTCAGCCTCGGATCTGCTCAGTCACTGCAAAAGCAGAGACAGAGAGAGAGAGACGGCATCATCTGCAATTCAAATGAGCATTTCGCTGATTAGTTAACGGAGCCAAAAGGTCCTAATACAGTCAAGTAATGACTGAAATGCAATTTCCATTCAATCAATGTTTTTATTTATAATGAGCGATATGGAACTCTGCAGCAAAGCAAGAGGACAGATGGAACTTTTGCAAATGCTCTCTTAAGCGAACACGCAAACGAGCACACGCGCCCGTTTTGCTCTGAGTGCGAGATAATTGGCAAGATATGGGGCAAAAAATGTCTTTTGCTGCTGAGCCTAATTAGGGAGAGAACATTTTCATAGCTGCCAAACAACAGTAGACAAACCAAAGGTGCCCTATAAAGAATCTGTGGCTTCATTATAATGTGACAACACGGAGTTCATCTGTTGCTGCCGACAGAGGAGCGACTGCGACAACCCTGACAGCCAAAGATCAGGAATGCTAATGTGAAAAGTTCTCCTACAGATGAAAACTTGTAAAGAAGGGAAAAAAAAAATGTAAAAAGCAATAAAGGCTGGAACAAGGCTGCGGCGCGAGCATCACAGGAGATCAATACGCTGACGGTCGCTTCGATCGGTGGGAGGCGGTACTGGAGGAGTTTTGATGAAGCACCGCGGGTCAAAGGTCGCTGTTGGCATTGATCACTAACAGCTGAAGATCATCAGAGCGCCCGTCCTGCTGGATCAATGATGCATTTCCCCAAAAAATGATTTATGGAGGGCATTTTTTTTTTTCTTAGTAAAGGTTCCTCCCCATTTACAGCAAAATGACTGGGAGCAGGTAGTCCAAAAACAGAACCGTGTTCGGATGAATTTGCACGTCAAAAGAGCCAAAACATAACAAACTTTTCTCCACTTTTTTTGGGGGGGGTTGAAGTGGAAAATTTCCACGTCGAATTTAAAGAAATGAAGATGCTGCTGAGACAGATTTCTCAAATGCACCTTGACGTGGTGGTTCCTGCCTCCGCGTCTTCTCTCACAGGCAAAGAAAGACCAGAATATCAGATATAAAAATGACGTTTGAGTTCAGATCGCGGCGTGATGGGACATTTTTTTTATTTTTTTCATGTGTCCTGTCAGGGCGCCTTCACGAAGCCGTAACACTGTCACTGAAATCTTCAGATTTAAGTTATATACTCTGGTCACAGCCTCAAAATGTTTCTCTAACAGATTGAAACAAGCAGTGATGGACATTTTATTTTGCAGACATTTCAGAATTTGTTGTAAATCTCTGAAGCGATTGAATAAAAACGTAACTACAGATGGACCCTGACTGCCTGATTCAATAAGCAGCTGTAATTTCTGTTTTTATACATTTTAACTGCAAAACTAACTTTCTCATTGACATTGCAGGTAACCCAAATGACATTTTCAGGTAGATCTTCCTGGTTTTTTTTTCTTTTCCTGTATTAGCAGCACGGCTCCCGGGCGGCCATAACTGTCCAGAATATTAAGTTTGGAGTAAGTTTAGTAAAGCAGAGACGATCGATAACCTCAGAGGACGAGTCCGACTGACTTCGGCTATCCTTCGACTTTTAATGCCGCCATGAGATTGACATTTTTATCAAAATATATATTGTATAGACTGCAATAAACTTCAGTAAACTTTTTCTTTTCCCACTGAATTTGCAATAACTCTGGTGATTTCTCTTCCGTCCAGCTCCCCATTCTTCAGATTATTTGTAAATATCTGCAAAACTAATTATATTCCCACTGGCTGTACTTTGTGTCCACCGCTAAACATACCGATCGCCCCCTGGTGGCCGGCCGCAGGCACAAACGTGTTGATTTTGTAAAGTTTGGTTTTTAATTGCTGCTCTAAAAATTGGGTTCGATGTCATGACTGGCGATTGAGTCGGGGTTGGTGTCTGCGAGGGGAATCAATACCTCGGCCCCGATCACACCAGAGTTGAGATCAATCGACCATCTTTATACACAGTCAATCATAAATTCTGACAGAGATACTTGCTGTAGACTCTAGTCTGGTTATCAAAAGCACCTGACATTTTCTTTACTGGCATTTTCAGGATCTTATTTAGTCTCAGCTGTCTCAGCTGTGTGCCTCTGAAAACCAAATAACATTCCACCGATGTCTATATTTATCATACCATCGTCCAAAGAGAAGGAACTAATTACTGCCGGGGTGATTATTTGCTTTGAAAATGTCATACAGAGTTTTTTTGTTTTTTTTTTCAGGGAGGGGGGGAATTTACGGTAAATATGAGCCGCTCTCTGGGGGGAAAACACTGTCACATCAGCCTTCTGGGATTCATAAGGAAGAAATATGAAATGTGTTTTGTAGACTTCAGTATCTTCTCGTCTGAGCCGACGCAGATGGCAAACAAGACAACAAACAGATGTCAGCAGTTTAAGGTGACAAGAAATCAAAAAAATGGGAGCAACATTCGCACTCAACCAGAGGTTGTTATCAACTTCAGCACGGCGGAGTTTTGTTTCTGTGGAGAGAAGTCTCGTTTCAGAGAGACAACGAGAGGACAGTGATTGTTTTCTACTGTAGCTCGAGAATCTGATGATGTGAAATCAATTAAGATGAGTTCTTCCTCCCATCTGCTTTAACTGACACTGTGCAGAACTCTGTTGTGCTGTTGGGAGATGACACAACATTTTTTCACAATAAATAATGAAGCTTCCCCCCGGTGCAACTTCGGTTTACCCTCAGGATCTTGAGATTTTACCACAAACGCTTCATGGAGGGCGCGTTGCAAAACATGTAATCAACCCGAGAGGAGGAACAAATCACTGAACTCAGGCGAGGGATGAGGGTTCAGAACCAGATTCTGATCCATCGGATTCAAGTTGCAACACAATGACATCAAATTCGCGTCAATCATTTCAGCTCATCGACCCTGTTCTCATCAGCAGCACACAGCTGATTCCAGAAAATAAATCTCTTGTGAAACTGAACAGCAGACAAATATAATCAGCGACTAGCTGGTGAACATAGTGGAGCGTTCAGCAGCTGAGACAATTTTTCTTAGCAACACTGAAGGAAGAGAGAATATTAGACCAAGGCTTCATCCGCCAAGTGAGCAGATAACGTTTCTGCAAAACAGACACGTCCATGGTTGACATGAGTATTAAACGCTGCATATCACGAACACGTTATGTGCTTACTAGCCACTTTTCACTGCAAGATCCAGGGAAAGGTGGCGGTGTTATCTCAAGCCAATGGCTGCCAAACGGCCAACAGAACCACTGGATATTTTTAGGGACATTTGGTGGCGACAAAAACAGCCATTTTAAACCAAAACATGACGTGTTTCTTACCCTAACCAGGTGGTTTCTGTGCCTAAACCTGACCTGAGCATCAGCACAGAGTCGTGACGAGAGAAACGGAAAATTCATCCGAAACAAACCTGAAGTTGCAGCTCAGTTTTAACTGCAGAAATCTACTCAACCAACATTTACTCTGGTGATCAGGTCGACCACACTGGGTTTGCAAAGTGATTATATGTCGGTGTTTTTATAATCTGTTGTGCTGCAAGGTCGGTCTACTCGAAGTAGTTTCTGGAAGTTTGTTTGGTTTGTGTGCAGTTTTACTCAACAACATGAAAACTGTTCAGATGAGGACTGTGAGGAGAGAATAATAATAAGTGTGTGTGGTGTAGATCCAGATGTGGGTCTTGCGAATGTTGGTTTTGTATGTGTGTGTGTGTGTGTGTGTGTGTGTGTGTGTGTGTGTGTGTGTGTGTGTAACTTTTTGCATAAATTTCAATGCACTTACTATTGATTGTGACTGCATCTGTTTTGGCATGAATCCTGATGCAGATGGAAACATTCTGGAGGTTTTTATCTTATAAGAATGATAAAATATTGACTTCTGCGCAGCCTTGGCAGAGGGGTATGTGATTCCTGGTCTCCTCCGTATTTTTTTTTTCCCTCTGAATCTGTTTACAAGAGACTTGTCAAAAAACAATTGCGATTCCTCCACATCTAACATTTGCGGTGTTTAACAGGACGAGTCCCGCTGAGATCAGGCTTGTGAGACCCGTCCTTGAAAACAGCAGATGCGCTGACAGACACACAAGAAACCAGGAAAAGACAATTAAAGCGACGAAGCTCGAGGAGAGAAAAAGAGGAGCGACTGTTGAGAAATTAGAACAGAACAACATGCATTATTCACTTTTTTTTTTTTTTTTTTCTCCACGAGCGGGAGCAGAACAAACATGCGGCGCTGGCTTCAGGTGCAGCAGCGAGGCTTCTGATTGAACGTGTTTTACTGTATAACAGTGAGCAATGATAAAAGTGCATTAGTGAGACGGATCTGTCCTGGAAATGAAGATTAATTAGACAAAGAAATGCTGCTGGAGATGAACGTGCTGTTGATGGAGGAGCTTTTGGCGTTTTTTTTCCTTCTTTCTCCCCCTCCTCAGCCTACTTAAAATTCAACGTCAAACGGCGCCGCTATTGGCCTATAATTACAACATCAGTCATTATTGATCATTGTCACTTTAATAAACAGCTCTCAACATTTTGAAGAATTTGCCTACGATAAAACACCAGGCGAGGAAGTCGGCCTCGCCGCATTTGTCTTCAGGACAACTCGATCAGCAGAATGGGCACAAAAAAAAAAAAAAAAAAAAACAGGAACTGTGAGATTCACAGAGCTCCAGAATCACATTCAAATTTTGTTTTTTTTTTAATTTATTTATATATTTCTTTTTGTAAACGGAGAGCGTAACAGCGGCTCGGCCTCAAGGATGCGCTGCCTTTGTTTGCATTGTTGTGTTGATGCGTGTGTGTGAAATAGCTGGGGGGAAATGTCAGTGTCATTCCATTATGTATCAAGGCAAAACACAGAAGGATATGAATTCCAGTCTGAGAAAAGTGTGTGTGTGTGTGTGTGTGTGTGTGTGTGTGTGTGTGTGTGTGTGTGTGTGTGTGCATACCCTTGTAAGTGCCTGCTCTCTTGTTTTTGAATACACAGAGCAGAGCGTGTTTCGGGGCAAAGGGTTTGTCTCTGCTTCTGTTTCCCGTCTGTCAGTAATTATTGTATCAGTACAGGGAGGCACGCAGATAATGTACAAAGGCTACAACCACCACGAGCATGTGATAGCTTTTAAAGTGCTGCTGAATGTGCGTGTTGATAGATGTGTTTACGGTGGTGATGGAGTCTGGATGCCATGGTAACCACGAGACTCTGATGCTGACGGAGGACGAAGCCTCCACCTGTGATGTTAGACTCCACTGCTGGATAGTAGCACGCAGGGTCAGAGCTCTCAAACATGATCTCAAGTAAAAGCACTTAGACTCCAATAAAGGATTATTCTCGCACAAGTACTCAGATCAAAGAAGAATATAGTTTTCTTTAAACTGGGTTAAGAATTACAACCCAGTCACCAGAATAAATATAGTCGAGTGCTCCTCTGCAGAATCACAGGGAAGTTCAAACTGAACGTTTCTTTATGTTGCAACTTTCTGTTCGTTCAGGTTGAATTTTTCTCTTTCTCCCTCGTCACATTGTTGAGCTTATGCTCTGCTTGGGTTTAGGCACAGAAGCCACTCAGGTTGGGTTTAGGAAAAGATTTCCATCCATGATCGTGGCGACTAAAACAGGTTGTCACCACAGCAACAACTGGAAATGAAACATCCGGTGTTGTGACTCGAGATTTGGTACAAACCTCGTTCGATCTGTGGTCTGCAGACACGTTACATTCTTATGTTTTATCCTGGGAACTGGGCTTAAAAATGACATTATATTTTGGAAAAAGATACATGATTTCTGAAACTGCTTTTACACTAAAAGATAACCTCAGGTAACAAATAAATCATATAAATACACGTCTCTATATATAACACTACTGCTTAAAAGTTTAGGAATACTTAGAAATGTCCTAAATTTTTTGTTAAAGACAAGGATTTTCTTTTCAGTTAAAACATTTCATTCATCAGAAATACAGTCCAGACATTATTAAGGTGGTAGATGATTTTTAATGGAAGTGTTTGCCACAGGTGTGCCAGGAACCTGCAGCATTAAAACAACCTAACAGGGAAACACCAGAGGGTGAAAATGCTTTTTAAAAAAAGAACAATTTAGAGTAATTCTGAATCCAGACGTCTCTTACTGTCCGACAAACTTGTGCTCGTTAACAGGCTCCTGAGGACCTGATTAGAAAAATGGACTTGCTATTGTGAACTGAAGGGATAAAAGACATTGGCAAGAGGTCCGTCCTCCACAGACGTAATTGGCAATAAGCCATCATTTGGATCAAGACGTATATCCTGCAGCCTCGGGGGCCGGTAAAGAAGAAACAATGAGGCAGCGTTAGACAGACGGAGGCAGCCAGGAGGACACCGAGGCAGAGCCAGCAGAACCCGCCAGCGTCTGATGATGCAGCGCTTTCACTTTCTAGAAAAAGACAAAGGGAGAGCTGCTGGTGGAAAACTGATGAGGACTTCTCAGAAACTCTAGAGTTTAAACATGGTTCGTTAGTGGATACTTCTTCTTTGGACATTTATGTTTAATTGAGTCTCAAGGTCTTCTGAAGATAAAACATTTAAAAAAAACACTAAAGCATCTCTTTAAGGACGCGTGAGATGATACCACACAGAACTGCTGTCCCTGTCTCAGATTTAGTTTTGTGTTTTTTAACTACACTTCATCTGTTTTGACCTTTACAAACCTCATTTTCAACACCTGCTCTCTGTTGTTTTCGCCTTCGGAAGTGAACCGCACCACATCGTATCAGCCATCCTTCAGAGGACAATGCACATTTAAAGATAAGTGATACTTTTAGAGAATTCGTACATCGCTGACTGACCCCAGGCCAGCTTCACATACATGCCGATAAACTCCTCCTGATGGTCACACGCTGCCTGTAATCAAACTCAGTGGAATCATTTTTGCACTTCAGCTCACTTCTATTGTTGTTGGAGCCTTTATTATGGCCCAGCAAGCATTTATTGCCTCAATTGATATTCCAAAAATATGGGATCAAGCTAACTGGGCAAATTCCGAACCTGTCTGCTGCAGGTTTCACTCGGATGACAGGACAATAATCCCGTCCTCCGGGCTTTTGAACCAATGCTCTGCCTCTGACGTTGCTCTGGAAAACTACTGTCAGTGGATAATAACCGTGTCTCCGCTCATAAATGTCTTTTAAAGACGATTAAAGGGACAGTAACGTGTGGGTTTACTGTAAACCACTCAGTTTAGTGTTCTGGACTATTACTCTCGTCGCAGAATTCATTTCGCCGTACTTGGTGTTTCGAGTGCAAATCGTGACAATCACATGTGTGTTTCAAGTGCTCTCCTACTGGTGGAAAGCAAACGGAGGCAACTGCCAAGCAAACAGTGAATGGAAATAGATTGTTGCACAGTGCGAGGGAGCCAATAACGGCGTCATTATCACCCGCAACAAATATAGAGAAACATCATTCTGAGCTCCGGCTTGTTTGAATTATTTCCGAGTGCTTTGAGGCCTGAGACTCGATCCCCCAGCTCCCAGCACTGCCACTGGGTTTGCAGATATTCACGCAGCCTCTTGTTGAAATTCGCAGAAGAGGCCGCACTGCGTGTACAAACAGGCCATGTTGACAAAAGGCTCTTCTTTTTCAGAATGTGATGGTGCTCGACGTAAAAAGCCTCACAGGGAGTGTATGTGTGTGTGTGTGCACAGAAGACTTCAAAATCAAATTTCATGTATCCTCAAAGGCTGTTGAACTGAAATCTGGTCACTGAGACTGCAAAACATACTGAAAATATATGACCTTGTTGTCTTATTGCAGCTGGTGTTGTGTGAGGGATGGCCAGTTTTTTACATTTGCACAAAACATGATGCCCTTAATACGATCTGCTTGTGTGGAAATGTTTTTGTTTTTTTTTTCTTTTTCTCCATGGCAGCGCTGCTTTGGATGATCTCACCGTCTCACCGGTGGAGTTAAATCTTAATGGTTGGAGCTGTTTGGCAAACTTGAAAGGACAATTCATGAATTAAAAAACAGGGCCAGCTCAGGTTTCATGAGGTAGAGTGGATCGTCGACTGATCTGAAGGTTGACAGTTCTTGTCCACGTGTCAAATGGTCCTTGGGCAAGACACTTAGAGACACGGCGAGTTGCTCTTGATGGTGAGGTCAAGCATAAGGAGTGGTGCCTTGCTGTCATTGTTATGCAAGTGTGTGAGTGCATGGGTGACTAAGAGGCAAAAACCTTTTTAAGGTAGGAGAGGTGCTTCCCGAGGGGTTAGAAGTACCGACACTAAGCATCTTCTTTTGACAACCTGGGAATGAGACTATCTTTCTCCAGAATCGGAGAGAAATCTTGGAAGTTTTGTAAACTAGTCTACTACCAAGATGGCCGACCTCCATCCATCCATCCATCCATCCGTATCCAGGGGTTGGTGGCAGCAGGTGAAGTCGGTCAAACATCTTCCGCTCCCGGTCGAAGTCTGAGGGGGCTATATCGAATCCAGATCCAGTGTCCATGGACGGATCCAGAACAGGTCTGATCGATGTCTGGCACCGGGGTGTCGGTCTCAGATCCTTCGAGTCAAAGCCTTGAGCTCTTTTTTTCCATTTCTTAGCAGTTTTGTTGGTGTTGCAGGGAGCAACGTCGGGCCACTGCCTCCAGTTAGTGTTGTTCCCATGAAGCGGTGCACTTGGTCTGGGTGGGAAAAACACCAGGACCCAAAGTTTCCCAGCAGAACATTGCACCTTGAAGAAGACGATCAATGTTTTCAGCTTCACCCATCAGTCCTACTGTTGTGACTGAGCGGTGTATAATCCCTGCAGGAAGTCGTGGCTCTGCCCTGGAGGTCTACACCTGCCTGGGGAAAACCTTGAGGGGTAAAAGTCCATGAGACGTTCTGATCCAACACCTCAACTGGCTCAGATATTAACATGGACCATGATGGGGTGAGATGCAATACTTATCAATCAGCACTGATATAGATTCAGTCAGCACGGCCAGCTCTTGGTTTTTATAAATAACATCATGTCATTTCCCCATTTTGTCTCATTATGAACGAAGCTAACTGAGAACTAACACTCGTCTGCCTTCACAGCAGCCCTGCCGCTATCAGTTTCACAGTGTTTTGGTCTTTATCAGATGGTGAGCGGCGGAGAATGAATTATCTGGAGAAAACCCCTCAGTGTGTGACAGTCATGTGAATGTTTTCACACTGTTATGTCACTGTTTTCACAGACACAGACTCGCCACTGAGCAAACACCTTGTGGCAACAGGTGGGTTTCACAGGGACGCGTGCTGCGACATGTGACAGCAGAGTCGATCTGATCTTACAGTCTCGTCACGCTTATGATTTACAGCCTGGAGATGACAAACACACCTGAGAATATATATATATATATTGTGATGTAAGAGTTGTGTAGCCTCCCCATGTATTCACACGTTAAAGACGGTAATAAACTTGCTTATCTTTTTATTTATGATTTGTGTGAAGTCTGTGAATACAGAGCGGCTTTAAGATGAGCCAGAATCACTTCAGGATATAACGTCCGTGCACGATGGAAGGGAGCTGTTCTGCCTGAGGAGTGATTATTTCTGGCCCCATGCCAGTAAATAGAAGGGTTTTATAGAACAAAATTGGACAAGCTGTTAAATAACAATAAAAAGATTTTATGGAATTAATTGGATTGGCAGAACTTCAGTGGGGGAGTTGTGGAGAGTTTTTACTTAAATCCATTTTGCAGAGTTTTGCAGAAGCAGAGTGGCCGCTTACATCAAACAGGAAGTTAATGCACAGAATTAATACTTCTCATATTTGGAGTGGATTTCACGATAACAAACCAAAACCTGCTGGATTACTATAACGAGGTATTTATTCTAAACAGTTTCCTCCTGACGTCACCTGTTTTTAAAACGAATGGCTGTTTCCATTTTGGTATTTTGGAGCCGTGTTGTGATTTCATGCTGTATTGAGGAAGACTTCAAACCAGTCAACAAGACAATAAACTCACTGGGAAACTGTTTTTTGAGTTATTAAATCAAGTGAGAAGTAGGATCGTGTTTTTCATAAGTCTACATACAACCAGACGGATCGCCCCCTGCTGGCCAACAGACAGAACGCAGGTCCAAATAAATCACACTTGGAGGCACAGCAATAAAAACTTCTCCAGGTGTTTATTAACATTAAAAATGTGCAAATGCAGTAAATTATTTGTCCTCTGGTGGCAGCACAGTCAGCGTTTAACATATTTTTCAACTTCCCACCAAACAGTTTTACAAATTCAACAATCAACGAGCACTTTTAGCATTCAGTTTGAGTTTTGTTTGTCTTCCTGATGAATGTTAAGTCCAATACTGACTCTTTCTTTTGGCACTGGTTTGGTCTCCACCTTCTCCTGAGAGAATATAAATGACTCTGTAGTTGCTCAGTTGCTCAGATCACTTGGTGAATGTTAGGAAAATATCATGTTTTGGCTTTAAATACCTCTTTTGGTCGCCACAATGTCCCAAAGGTCTCCTTTTAAAACACTTGTGTTGAAACGTCTTCTATAACTGCAGGCTTGCCAGTTTTCTTTCCTGTAACTCCACCGCCATCTTCTCCACCTCCCAATATAAAAGTCAGGTGATATTTTAAGAAATGTCAGTTAGGTTGATCGTATCAGTTGTTTACAGAAACATTTACTACTTACTTTTTTCCTGCACTGGGTGCTGGGCATGAGGGTATCTGAGTCCAGAAAAACAAAACAAGGAGTTGAAAGACAGTAAAATGCACGGCAGAACGGAGGCTGTGACACTCCTCGTGGGTTTGTCGGAGCAAGACGCCCTATTAAACACAGTAATTTGACTCTTTAAACAATAATAACCTTGTGTTTTGTGGCAAAGTTACAGTAACTGCTGAGCAAAAATGCAGATGAGGAATAGTTTACTTTCTAACAATTCCCACACCGCGAAGCGAAGAGTGTGGGAAAAGCTCCATCTTAAGTGCAGCAGCGAAATAAATTAATCGAATTTTCAGACATGAGTTTGGCAAAACACGGGAGCGTTCTCACGGCGATTACTGAACTCGAAGAATCACTCCAAACGATTTCAAACGACAGTCTATAAATATTCACAAAGGAAAAACAAAAACCTTTTTGTAACTTCTGCTGCTGCTCGTAACAGTCCAAGCCCTTTGCTAAACTTATAACACATAATAGCATTAAGCAAGTGACAATCATATATCAACTTCAGTGCAAACTCCTGTCAACTTGCTGCATTCCTGTTGCTTTGTCTTGGTCCCTCTCCGCCTGCAGCTCCACACCCCAAAGGTAAACTCTCTGTGGCTTTCTGGCAGATATCGCCTCTCGACTTCTTGCGTAACGTTCCTCTCTGGTTCGCCTCCAGCTGCACTCCCTCACATCGTCGTGATTAATCGCCGGGCCCTCCTTGATCCCTATCGCAAATAGGCCCTTATCAGTCAAGAACCCCCTCTTGAGAAATCCATCCTTTTTTTTTTTTTGCTTCATACGCACCACTCGCTCGTAAAGGAATTCCAATAAGACGGCGTAAATCAAGGCTAACGCGCCCTCCCACCCCCCCACCCATCCACTCACCCACCACCCACCTCCCCTCCTGTTCTCAAGGCTCCGGCAGAATCAACATGAGTCTGGCGGCGAGCCTGAAAGCAGAACCGTGTTGTGAAGCAGCGCTTGTAAAAAGAGTTATTTGATTTGGCTGGCTAGGCACAACCGGTATGGTTATGTTCAACATTCTTTAGCTAATGGTCCATGTTACAGCTAGACTTCACTCGAGGGAGGGAGGATTAGGAGGGGAGCGGAACAAAAAAAAGGAAAAAAAAAAATGGCAACACTTTGAAAACACTTTATTCTGCTGCATCAACCTGCGTGTTGTTGACCTGTGAGGAAAAGTGGAGAGCAATCCACACAAAAAGCCCCGAGTGAGGGGACGAAATGTGAAGTGCGGCGAGCGAGAAGGTTTATGATCGGACGAGCTCGGTGCTGCTGAGTGCATCATTAAGTTCTCCAAAAAAAGGTTAAAACACTTAAATAAAAGTCTGATCTGAATACTTTGTTTTTAACATTCCCGCCTGGAATCAGCTTTCTTTATTTTAATTCGTTCTACGTCTTTGTTCCGAAGCTTATCGCGTCATGTTCATTGGAAATATAAACCTGTTCCCAAGCGGTGAGCGTTTGGGTTTGGACACCTCGCGGGTCGGCGCTGAGTGGCTTCTGCTCTCTTTCCACAGCAGCTGAGCCTCGTGATCCACTCAGAGGGCCAGAGATCAGACCGCGGTTGTACTGGGCGGCTTCCAGGTGACGATGTGTGATTATTAACAGGGCGTTCCTGAAATGGTGAACGTCGCTGAGTAAATAAGGGCTAAATAAAGCTGCCTGACACAGATAAAGGGATATATTAATTAAGATAGTAAAGGTAAATACAAGCCTGCATTCACACAGTTCAACCTTTTACAATTATGTGTATGTCAAAGGATAAACATACAGTAAAATCAACCTGAAATATACATGTCTGCGTGCACATAATGTACATAACCCATCCACACATGTTTTTTCAGTGTGTATTCTCAGCCTAGTCACCAGGATATTAGCAGTTAATGCTTCTGCAAACCACAGATACATCCACCATACATGTCATAGGCAAATTTGTACAAACATGCAGTTCGAGTCTGCTTTTCAACATTTGTGAGTGTGAAACCAGTGGATATATTTGAAAAGCGGCAGAAAGTTAAAAATATATTTGCTTTGGGACAGCAGCCGACCCGTTTTACAATCCAAAAGCGTCGTTTTGGATGAGCTGGAGAAGCCAGAGCGTCGTTATTTGACAAGTTGTATTATTATGCGATTATATTTACTCTACTCTCTGCAATAAAACACATCAGGAACATCCTAGAGGGCACTTCATCATGTTTTATCTTGCTTTCTTTCAAACTCGTTGGAAACCTTTTAACTTATTTGTTCAGTTCTTGTTGCTCTTATTCTGAGCTGCATATCTGCGTCAGGACACTGACAGCAATGGAAAACCAGCGTCAGATGACTTGTATGTTTTTGCATGTACTTGCCCAATAAAGCCTGATGAATACTTTGTTAAAATCATTGTGTCTTCTTTATTGGCTTGCTCTCGCTCTTTTTTCCACTGATCTGATGTTCACACTAAGTGAAATATTTAAACCCAAGAATGATTTTTTTCATCATTACATCAAATAGAAATTTTCTAGATATCTTTTGCATCATTTTCCCCAAAATACCTTTTAACACCTCCTTCTATAAATCTTCAGAATCTGGACCAGTATTGGATGTAAACAGTGTTTACGCAGCGTGAATTTGTTTGAGAGGTTTTTAGAAGTCAAAAACAACCTGCAAAGCAAAGCAGAGCGCTCTTAATCGCTTCACCAGCACTCTGAAAAAAATCCTCTCAGTCTGCTGGAGAATTTAAGCAGTCGATGAAATATATATATTTTGCAACTCTCAGAATCTCAGCACGGTATGATCATCCTCGTGTTGCATCATAATGACCATCTTTTAAAAAAGGCTGCATTCTGGGCTGTTTCTCTGCATGAAAGGTGCAGAGACCTGCAGGTGTTTGACGTGCCCATGGCGACGATACCAGAGCAGATGTCCTCTAATCTGCACCGTTTAAAGTCGAGATCTCACCACTGGAATCGTCCGCTGTGGTGTTCAATTGAAAACTCGATGCAGCCACCACCTCCTCCTCCTCCCCCTCCTCCTCCTCCTCCTCCTCCTCTTCGGGGCTTTAATAGCCTCAAACACAACCATCACTCCGGCTTATTTCTTTTGTATTGCATGTCTGCCAACAGCAATCTGACTTGTGTCACTTTCAGACACCATCTATTACTGTAGCAGCACTTTGGCGGAGGCTGCATGAGACGGATTCCCTGTATACCACACTGACAGGCCAAGTGTGTGTGTGTGTGTGTGTTGGCAGCCGGCCAGTATCACTCATTGAGAGTAAAAAGGTTTGTGAAACATACCTGTACTTTTCAGACATGCAGTTCACTCACGCCCATCATTCATCATTTGGACGGGTCTTTCAGCACTCCATCATAAAGGAGCGGAGCCGACAGTGGACGGGAGGAAGGGTGGCCATTACGCCGCGGACGGACCGGAGCACTCTCCAGAACTCCACTTTCATGTAATAACACCATTTGGACAACAACTCCCTAAAATAAAACTTCAAGTGCTCTCGGCGAGCGGCGCGGAGGTTCCACTGAACGAGTGAGTGTGCTCAATGTGCTCCAGCGACGACGGCTGAAGCTGGTTTTAATGAGAAAGCATGCTGATGTCAAAAGATTGCCGTCCTCATTAGATCAATAAATCTTCTTCTAAATGAAAAAATACCCATGAACAAACAAACACATCACTCAGAAAGCAAAGAAAAAGCTGCTTCACTGCGGGCATCCATATTTCCCTGTGACATAAGACGACTAGTTTCGGGAACCCGTCCAAAACATAAAGAGTTTAAAAGCGTTCAATCTGAGACGGAGTTGAGAGAAGGTGCTTTTAGCAGGTGCTGACTTGCTGCCCAGAACTCGCTCTGCCCTCCAGCTGCAGGAGTGATGTGATGTAATATCAATCAGCTACTCGGTCGCTCTCGGTTGGCCAGAACCAGCGTCCGGCTCCAGTGGATCTTGCTAATGAAAGCTGCAGAGGAAAATTCCTGCACTAACCACAAGGAATATACTTGCACTCTAAAAAGAAGTTTGCCTACATCTACTAAAGTGCTGTTAGGAAGAGTTTAAGATGAGATAAAGACAAGAGTTTGTTTATCCTCTGAAGGGAAAACTTTCTACATAATTTCACTCGATGAAAAAATGTGTTTTTTCTTATTTTCTTTATGTCTTTGACTTTGCTGCTTTGTATCTGTGCAAAATGTCCCTTTTTCTGTTTGTGGAGCCTCTGTGGCTCAGGAGGTGTGGTAGAGTTGGGTTTGTAATTGGAAGGTTGGTGGTTTGATCCCTGAATTTCCCCGGCTGCATCTCAAAGTAACCTTGGGCAACGTGATGAGCCCCAGATTGCTCCTGGTGAACCTTCCATGGTGGAGAATAGATGTGCTTCCAGCTCTTTTCACTCTGTTTGTGGGGGGGAAAAAACACGTTAAAACAAAATATCAATCACTGCATAGCGCTTTAAAACATGTCTGGGGAGGAACTTTGAAATGCGTGAAGGCCGAAGGATGGAGGATTTATGTTTCAGAGATGAAGAGAACAATCAATTATCTACCGAGCAAACCAAACAAGCAAATAACATGAAGGAAAACCAGAATACATGGCTGCAAGATCTGCAGCACCTGTGTGAGAACGCTAAATGACAACAAGATCTTTTGCAAGAACATACGAGCCTTGCAGGACAAACACCAAGGTGACAAGTCATAAACCCATTTCTTTATGTTTCTTTTCATTAAACTCCCTGATGGCCCGCAGTCGTCCGAGGATGTTTGAGCTTTTAATATCTTCCAGTCGAAAAAGTTGCCTGGTCTGCAACTCTATACTGCAGGACAAACAAGGCGCTTTAAAAAGAAAGTCTGTCATCATCAGTCACAGGTGATTTATAGCCGGTCTCAATGCCAAACATTTTTTTTACCGGCCTGTTAATGCTCCCAGCGGCTACGCTGGGACATCGTCAGCCTTGAAATAAAGACAGAGAGAGATTGGGCTTTGTTTCATTGCGGATTAAAAGTCCGATCATATCACAGCCGGCCAGAAATTTCAGTTTAGTAACAGGTAGCAGTAAAGAGAGAGCGAGGCGAGGCTCTCAGGTGTGTCGTTATTCACTCCCAGAAAAACCTCAACGTCTGAAATAAAAATCTTTTTTGTAAATTATTCACTCGTTTTCTGTTTGTTTTTTTGTTTTTTTCTACCAGCACTCGTGTATCTTTCGAGATGTAAGAGGTTTTAAAAAACCTCTCTGAAAGAACTCAAGGGTCATGAGACTCACTCAGCACATTAATCACCACAAATCTTTTCATTTAACACACAAGCTTCATTCAAAACACTCAGTAACAGCGAGCATCTCATCCGCTCGAGTGTCCTTGAGCACGAGGCCAAAGCGAAAGGTGACCTCTGGACGAATTTCTCCCCGAGGCAACGATGGAGAAAAAAAAAAAAAGGAGAGAAAAACACCAATAACGGCAGATAAGAAACGTCAAAAGCAGACGGCGACATACGTGGCAGCTCGACTTGACATCTGGTTAACCCATATGTGAGACTGATCTCTGCGGGGTTTGTTTTTCTCTTCAAATATAAAGCAAAGGAAGAGAAGTGAACACACATAAATGCATCTGAGATCTCCTGCCGCCCATTCTGATGTAAAACCTCAACTCTTTTTCTTCCTTTTGTTCTCTAAAGAAAGCTCACGAGAATAAAAAACAAGCAGGAAACTTGTGCTCAGTATCTTCAGTGTCTTCATGTTCACTGCTGCTGCTAAAACAAATAGAAGAAAAATTAGCTCATCAGTTCGTTAATGACTGAAGAGTTGAAAAGCATCGGTGGAAATGGGCTGCAGGAAGGTGTCAGTTCAACTCTGACATAATGTGGATTAATTGATCGTGTTAGCAAAAGCAACATCATCCGTCATCTGGAGTCATGTTTCTGGTCACCTGGTGATTGATCGCTTTGTTTTAGTTCTGTTGTTGGTCGCTTCCTAAAGTCCTGAGAGAGCACGGACCAGGTGTCGCCTCGAAGCAGCAAATGTTAAAACTTTCCATTCCTTTATGTCGCAGCTTTACGTTTCTTCAGGTCAAATTCATCGTGACAGCGTTTTGCTTTTGGTCTTGTTAGGTTAAGGCAAAAAAAGCACATAGGTTACGGTTAGGAGAAGATCACGCCTGGGTTAAAAAAAACTGTTTTTGTCGCTACAAACATGACTCAAGTCTTGCTCTCTCGCTTGGCAGCCGCTGTCGCACCACTAACATCCCCTCCTCCTCCAGAAACTGAAGAACAATACTGCAGAAATGTAGATGAATTGCATAAAAGAAAATACATATTACAACATTGTATTCTGGCGACAGAGCTGGACAAAATGGACGCTGACAGCAGACAGTTTGACTCATTTAAATTCAGACAAACACACGATGAACATGCACTCAAAAGGCAGGAAGGTGGAAGCAGCTTCCATCCAACCACAACTCCAGTTTCTGCAGCCGTATGAGGACACTTTCAGACGATCAGTCTCACAGTCCTACGAGCGTTTTCCTTTTTAGGTTTACGGAGGTATTCACACGCATTCTTGTCACTTATCACACGGCTTTGAATGCATTCCTTTGACAACTTTTCAGGCTGTAACGTGTGTTAAGATTTTGAATTTGTACACAGTTGGACTTGGCTTCCTCCTACACGCTCGCCGGCCTCTATAACACGTAAAAAAGAAAAAAAAACTGCTGGCGAGCTCCGTCCAAACATTACGTGACAGCGCAGAGAAAAAAAAAGGGGGGAAAAAAACTGTCTTTGAGTGACTCGCGAGGGGTCGAGCTCAGTTCGAATAAATTTCCTCCTGGTTGCTTTGGATGTTGTGGTTTTGATTGATGGCATTTTCTCAGCTGTGTGAGGAACCAGGAAATTGCATCACAAAGTGAGCGAATTGAGTCACCGTGACGACTGCTGGTGTCTTATCTGAGCCTTCACCGCGTCGCCGTGTGTGTGTGTGTGTGTGTGTGGGTTTACAAGTGAGCAAGTCAAAATGTTTGTCAGTGTGTGTGCATCAATTTTCTGTGTATTCTTACGTGTGTGTTACTATAGACATGCCTGTGTGAGTGCCCCTGACTTTAATGTACTGCATGTATGTGTGTCGGGGGCTAGAAATGGGTCATGCCTAATCAAGTGGAAAGACATCTCTATCAATGTCTGCTGCCGACAGATGATAACCTAAACAATGATCTCGCCTGACGTCTTCTCATTCATTCATAATGCTGTTTGCACACTGACTGAGGCGGATGTGGGGGGAGGTGGAGGGGAGGAGCGAGCGTGGATCTGATCTGGAGATAAACCGTGCTGCTGATGGAGTTGATTTTACAAAGTTTTCTCCTGGGTTGAAGATCTCACGTGCCCTGTTTTTTTAAAAAAAAAAAAAAACCCAGCTGAAGGCACTTCACATTTGCATTCGCAGGGATTTAGCCGTCGCTCTTATCAGCCGCCTGTGAACGAGCGTTGTGTGAGAATAAGCGTGAATTAATGGGATTTTTTTAAAGGAGGAAGTGGTCAGGTGGAAGGGTCAGAGCCTCGGCACACAGATAACAGAGGTAACAGATGATTAGAGAGTAATCAGGTGGGATAGAGGTTGATAGAGGGGTGCCAGATAAAAATATATATATTTATATATATTTATATTTATATATCAGAGCCAGGAGGTAAAATGTGATGGCAGTTTTGAACAAGGCAGGAAGAAATTATCTGCAAGCTGAAGAAGACGTGGAGCAGAGAGGAAGAAGAGGACGAAGTCAAATTTCAAATCTACACCGTTGCGTTTTATCAATTTACGATGTTCAGCGCATTTTGTGATGTGATTTGATTTTCTGTTCAGTTTCAGCCGTGAGTCTGACTGCAGACACGGAGTCTCGACCCTCACTTGAATTGCAACACGTCTCTGTAGTTGCCTCATGCTCTGGTTTATTTTCTTGTGTCTGCTTGTAAAGATTGGTTACATCAAAAAATGGATTTCTGTATTTCTACATGATTCCTGCATGAATGTCCAAGACTGCGTTTCACAAAGATGCCACGGTTGATTGATTTCGATGGAATCCTGCAGTGTTTTATAGCTTTTTTTTTTTTTTTCTGTTTCTAGTTTCCACAGTAAGAAGCAGGATTTACCACCTCAGAACAAAAAGTGACTTAGAAAATCTCCTTTTTAATCATTTATGAGTGACCTTAAAGTGTCCTGATAATCAAGGAATCATTGCTGGAGCAATGGAACAAAAGTAAATCATTTGACGGATTGAGGAAAAAAAAAATGTTTTATTAATCAATGACTGGCTTTTCTTCCCGAGGGTAATGTTTTGTAAGTTCCATCATTTATAACGAGGATGCCCGAAGTCTTTTCCTTGGAGATCCAAAACTGAAAGTAGAAAAGAAAGGTTGTTTCCTGAAGTTTCCTCAACCGACTGACTTCTTGTGCAAAGCAGGAGCAATAAAGGATAGAATATTCTTGAATTTTGCCCATGAGCTATGTATAATTAAATATTGTAGTTACTGTGTCATACACAAGTAAAAACTGTAAAGACAGCGATGAACTTCTGTTGTAAAGATTTTAAATATACGTGTGAGTCCGGATGGCGATGTGAGTGATGTATGAATGACAGCATGTAGCATCATCTTTAAATGACCCAGTATTTCATATTAACCAGGTTAAATGGCGACAAAATAAACACGATATTCAGGAATATGTATGAATATGGAAATAATGTTTTTTTATCACTATCGTTTGAATGTCTTGGTCACGTTTGAAAGTAAAACATCATCTAAACAGTGATTTTCTTTATTTAAATTTCTCTAAACATTTGCTGAGCTTTTGTCTGTACTCACCAACCTTTTTTTATCACAGACCCCCCCCGGCCCCGAATCATTTGAAAAACAATATATACAGTAAGTGACAAATGAAGGTCCCATCAGAGTGCCTTTAAAGTTAATCTATCAAGTGGACCCTGAACGCCCCGTCCTGAACTGAGCGGATCAGCACTTTCTGCCTCGGTCCTGACTTTCTGGATGTCGTGTCAGCAAAGCACCGCCAACTGTGTCAGGGATTACACACTGCGTGCGGCTGCCCAGCGCCACAAATTCTTGACTGGCACTATTAGCTCGCCGTTATATCGGGCCTTGAACCCCCCTCCAACCCCCCCATCTCATCTGACACCACCCTCCCTCCCCCCCTCCTCAACAACTCCCCAGGCAAGGCAGCGGCACTATTTTCGGCCTCTGGGCCCCCAATGCTTGACATACTAATTATATAACAGCGATGCAAGCTCACTTTTTGCTGCTCCATTTCTTTTCTGTGCCATAGTTTAGTGTTACACTCGCTCCTTCTTCATCGGCGCACACACAACCCTGCAGAGCTCCGTGTGGACTCGCGCTCCTCGTGGAGATTACAGATTCACAAACGCACACTGTGTTGCATGCTGAGCGTAGCCGTGTAGTATCTGCATTGTTTCACACCTCCTGTATAAGTACAGCTCTGAGAAACACTCTGCATGCACAATTGCTTCCTCTCTCCCTCACTTTACACATTCAAATCACGCACCACATAGAATCAGTCTTAGGATATTAAAATATTGACAGGCGATTTCTTGTCAAAAAATAAAATAAAATAAAAAATACAGAGACAAAAACTCAAATAATCACATCGTCTTTGAAAACACATGAAAGATGCAGCGAATACACAAACCAAAGCCGACAGATCAACAATCCAAAATGTATGCAAATCGCTCACTATCGTGTATTATCTTGGAAAAATATGCGAGCAGCGACGGCTACCTGAATATTTCCCTCAGATAAAGACATGAGTTGATGTATAGCAAAGCCAGAGGGCGGTGGGTAGATTCCCCTGCGGAGAAAAGTAGAAAATTGGACCATTTTACAGGCAGAAAAATGATGATTTGGTAGCAAATCGCGGCACCTTTATGACTTTATCTCCGTGTTGCTGTGAGTATAATCTACCCAGAGTTCATGCATGTGTACACACTGCACAGAGGGATATTTTCTATATGCTCATAAGTGTGTGATTGTTGCAACAGTGTCAGTGCTTCACATCCAGCAGGTCTGTTTTGTGCGCCGGGGATGAGTTTACCAAATATTTAGTGATCACAGAGAAGTTTTTAATGAATTATTTGTTTGTTCCTTGAAGGTTTTTGTTTGAATTAATTCCGAATTCCTATAATTAGCTGCCCCACAGGTACAATTTCTGAATATTGGTGTGAAGTGACAAAGAAATATGGTGTTAATTATTTATTAGCAGGTGATTAATCTACTCATCTCTTGTAATACTCTAATCTCTAATCCTGTTGCAGATAATCACACACCTTCGGCACATGACGGGATCGTCTCCGGAGTGAAATCAGACATCGTCTCTGCTAAAATGCTTTTGCTTGTTCTTTCGTAATTATTTTGCATATCTTAAACAGTTCATTGATCGCTGGTGCTTTTCTAAAAGCAGGTTGTTTTATCATCCCTGTAGAAACTGATCCCATCTCATTACAATACAGCACAAATCTGCAAATTATAGTTTTTGGCAAAGGTGACTAATTAATCTTAAATCTGAGTGGTGCTTTTGACACCTTGGATCATAATATTATTATTTATTTTTTATTTCCTACCTTCTCTGACTGAATCTCTTCAGCTGGACTGTGACCATTATCCTCTGCAGCCTGATATAATTATGGTGTTCCTCAAGGCTCCAATCAAGGTCCTCTGTGGATCTTATAACTTGGCGTTTTCATTTTCAAGACCTGGCATCTACATTCCCCACAATGCATCTTAACCACAGAGCGACATCACTGTAGGGAATTTAACAGATTACATGCAGCTTCCACTGGAGCCACAAAACGCTTTACAGTTTTTCACATATCATCCTCTCCGAGACCTGTAATCACACTTAAATGCGTAAAATTGGTGGAGTTACCCTTTAATTCGTACGGAAACAGCTGTGCACCAATTCAGAGGAAACTGTAACTGTTGTATAAAAAAAAACAGATAATGATGAGTATGAATAGTATCTACTCCAGCACATACTGTATGTTCGCAGCTGTATACAGTATTTCCATGAATCTGTATGCAGGCGCCTGCCAGACTGTATCTGCATCCAAGTGCCAGTTTGCGGTCACGCTTGTCAGTATGCATTGGAGGGCTACGTATGGCTATATACGTATGCACCTGATCGAATGTGGTGGTGCATGTGTGTGTGTGTGTGTGTGTGTGAATACGCGCAGCTAACAAGCAAGGCAGCAGCTGACAGAAAACATTATTCAAATGGTGCTTATCCCCCTCTGACTGCTAAAAAACCTGACATTTATCTGCAACATGAGCCACTGCTGGAAGTAGTAACACACACTGACACACACACACACACTGACACACACGCTCGAACATTGGATCTGGACCACAGTGTGCGCTCTCATTCCCAGAAGGCCCCCTGTGGGATTTGACTCAGGACCTTTTGCAAGGTGTTGTTATTGTGACTCTCTTATTAATCAAATATTTAACTTGGTCTGATGCCAGATTATTGGCAGAGACAATGAAAAGAGATTTTTTTTTGTTGTTTTTGTTGCTGTTGTTGCGGAGGTTCGAGGAGTGTCCTCCGTCCTTCCTATGTGTACTCTGTTGTTACTTCTGGGACTGAGCTCAAGGATTTTCAAGTGTTTGTTGAGTGCGCACACACACATCCACATACACACACACACACACACACACACACACACTCTTCGTTGCTTTCACATGCAGAGCTACAAGGACAAATGGATTCAAAATTGAAGGGAAATTGAAGCAGTAGTTCATATCAGCTCTGTGGGGATTATTTTGTGTGCGTACGAAATGCCAGTTTGCTGCTGGGTCACTTTGAATTTTTGAAAATGAGCGTGATGTTTTATACAATCTGTGAGAGAAAAAAAAAACACTTCACACTGCAGACATTTTTCTTATTTTACCACATACAGTTGCAGAACTCTTTTGCTTGTGAACTATCAAGGGGTTTGACATCCACCAGCTCCACAAAATTACTTAATTAATTAATTAGCATGTTAGCAGTTAAATGTTAAGCGTCTCCTGTTTAGCGTTACAGAACTCACCTTTCTTGAATCAGTTTATACGCTAAGGGAACCAAAACAGAGACGCTACAGGAGGACACTGATGTGTTTTTACCTCTGACGTATTAGCGAGTGAAGGTGGGCTGTTTATATATATATTAGTGTCCTTGATGGTATATTTTGCTGAATATGTCATAAATCAGGAGTCAGATTTTCTTTGCTCATTCATGTTCAAGTTCACAACATGTGATTTGTGTCTGTGCTTTGTTCACATACTTGTTGAGACTACGCGGCCGTACTCTGCTGAAATACAACAAATGCCACGCATTCATCTTTTTGCACAGGCTGTGTGGCGATAATAGCATTTTGTAACCTTGATTAAGTGTTTTAGCGAGCGTAGGGTTTTTTTCCCTTTAATGCTTGCTGGATGAATGTGATGAATGTAGGATGGATAAAGATGAAGGATGATGACGGATGATGACGGATGGAGCTTTGGGGAGGAGGTGTAACCGGGGCAGGACGGTGGCTGAAGATCTACTTGACGACTGAAAGATTAAGTGATTTTTTTTTTTTTTTTGAACAACAGCTCCGACTGAGGAAAACACAAAATGTTTCAGATGTTATTATCAGACTATCTCCTGTTATCGGTTCATATTTGGACGACGCGCTTCCTCCTTTGCGACTGATTCAGAAATCAGAAATCATTTGTGTGACAAGACCACACACACACACACACACACACCGCTGTGCTCGTCACTGTTCAATACCCGTGAAGAATGTTATCTATTCTTATCTATTCATAACTGAAAAAGCAACGCTGAGGTGCCCAGTCAAGGTTGAGGGGATTCCTCCTCCCTTCTCTCTCACATTCACACACACACACACACACACACACACACACACACACACACACACACACAGCGGAACGGGCCAAAACAAAAGATTTGGGGTTGTAAACAGAGTGGAAGCAGATGACTGTGAGGAACGGCTTCCTGTTTGTGTGTGTCCTTTTTTTTTTTGAATGAATGAATGAAAGCATGAAAGTGGAAGTGGACCGTGTGTTTTCCTTGTGTGCTCAGGCGAGAGGACGAATAATTGAATCTCACGACAGAAACGGAGACAGCTTGACATTGTTTATGTGCAAATATACAGTAAATGTTCCACCATCAGCCGCGCTGTTCATTTTGTATCCGTAACACAAAAGGAGGCAAATGAAAACATTGTAAAACATGAATCCTCAAGAGAGACAGATTGTCTCCTGGGCAATATGTCAAGTATTTCTTTGTAAATTTTAATGACCAAACTAGTCGATCAACAGATAATTAATTGGCATCGGTTGTGATAATAACACAAAACAATGCCGGTCAAGAAATTTGCATTTCGTCATTATTTGATTTTAGACAAAACAAACAATTCAGAAACCTCACCTTGGGATCAGGGAGATCATTACTGCTGCTGGACAATATGAAAATGTCCCCTCATGGTAATCCTGGCCATCATCCCCGACATCATTACAATAACCATCAAAATGTTATGTTAAGCCCAGTCTCCAGGACAAAATGTTAGCAGTTAGTATTTCTGCAAACCGCAGACACGTCCAGGGTTGACATTTCGTACCAAACGTGGCAAATCGTGTTCACATTATATGCTTATTATCTGCAGCAGCAGGAGGTGGAGGAGAGAGCTGGTGCCGTTGTTTTATCCAACTGCCAAACGACCGACTGGAGCACAAGTCACACCCCTGGATATTTTTCCAGGAGACATTTTCCATCCGTTTTTTTAATGGCAACTAAAACAGCTGTTTGTCACAGGAGGTCGGATCATCAACATCTGTGATCGTTGTGACCAGAACAGGTGTTTTCCTAAACCTAACCCTGAGTTTTTTTCTGTCTAAATCTAAAAAAGAGCATAAGTAAAGTATTGTGACGAGATAGATGGAAAATCCAACCCAGCAAACGTTCAGTTTCAATGTATCTGTGATTTTGCATAAACGTATTCAGTTAAGTGGTGGATTTGTTGCCTAAAATGGCACTGAAACATCTCTCGTGAAAAACAAACAGAGGTGAACAGTGGTCAAGAAGGTGGAGGAGGGACTGAGAGCTGTTGGCAGATATCTTCTTCCAGCAGGTTCTGCAGGTGGACACATCATCTCTCTGTTTATCTTCAGCTTGGCTTCAGCAATTTCCACTTTATTTCTGCTATTTTACAGACTATATACACGTGCACATGAACATAAATGCAACATGAGCGCAAAAGAAAATGTATTTGCAGTTTGACCAACATAAACAGAACATACCCATGTGTCGAAGTGCATGTTTGTATGTGCATGTGTGAATGGAAAATAATGCCAGTGCTGATATGTGTGTGTGTGTGTGTGTGTGTGTGTGTGTGTGTGTGTGTGTGTGTGTGTGACCTGGGTTCAGCAGATCCGGTTCTCCCCTGGCTTTGTTCCGCTGCCGTACAGCGTTCCAGTCAGAAACCTCTGGCCTTCACAGCGTCCACAGTCAATATCGACGCCTCTAATGGAACCGGAGGCCGACCCGAGCTGCACCCAGTTTCCTCCCGTGTGTCAGTGGGACACACTCTGTAAGGACAGTTTGGACTCTGGACCAGGCTCTGAAGTCACCATCACACTCCATTTAGTTATGACCCAATTTACACCACCAGAAAATATCTCGCCGTCGAATCCCGACTGATTCGGTCATCCAGTATCAGAGCCAGTAACAACAAGAGCCTGCAGTGTGGTATTGAAAAATGTGTTTGAGGTCATTTGGAAACAGTGATAGCACCACATGATTCATCCGCTGAACGAAGACCAGCAACAAGTCTTTTTTTTTTTTAATATAAAACTTTCCACACAATACATCTGCTTGTAATTCTCTAATAACCAAAGTTAAGGGACACTTTTCAAAAGGAGTTTTTCAAATATTTCTGTTGGTATTCGTCACAGAAACGGAGGCCAGCACTGAGTCATGAAGTGACTCACACTTGATAACGCTGCTTAAAGTTGAAAATGAACTCATTAAATATAGTGACATCAGGTGGCAACACCTGTGGAGTGATTCACTGTGAAGTTATTCATAGATTAATAACTGCTGGATAATGTAAGAACTGGAGTCACTTTTATCTACTTTCATTAGTAACTTTGTGGAGACATACCACCAGAATCCTTAACTGAAATATATCCATATACACTATATTGCCAAAAGTATTCACTCACCCATCCAGATAATTGAAATCAGGTGTTCCAATCACTTCCATGGCCACAGGTGTGTAAAAGCAAGCACGCAGGCATGCAGACTGTTTCTACAAACATGTGTGAGAGAATGTGTCGCTCTCAGGAGCTCAGTGAATCCCAGCGTGGTGCGGTGACAGGATGCCGCCTGTGCAACAAGTCCAGTTGTGAAATTTCCGTGTCAAGTGCAGCTCCCTCCATAATACTCTTTTTCAACAAACATGAAACCAGTTCTGTTCTGGATCATGCACCTAATTTTGAACAAGTTGGAGCATTTTGTACCAAAAAAAGGAAAGAAGACTTAAAGTGCAATACCAAAGTTGGTTGGACATTTTCTGGAGATCATTGTGCTCTTTGCAAACCCAGGTATCAGTGGTTCAGCTCTGAACTGGTCCCAACAATCTGTAACAGAGGAACTGGAGTCATTTTTGTGGAAAACCTCCACGAGTTAGACAAATAAATTGCAGTAGAATAGAAAGCCGCTCATGTTCTTTCCGTTATAAACTCTTCGTGTTGCCACGTCCACAGTCTGATTAACTTGTTATCATATCAGTGATAATCATGAGTTCATGCATCGTTGCACAGCGTCTGATTAAAAGCTAACATTACACTGTGAATGTTGTATAACAGGGCTTGTCTCAGACAACCAGTCAGGTCAATTGTGCTGCAAATATATCATCAATCACACTGTGTCACATCCATCACGTCAGGCTCGACAACAACAAGACTGAAGCCAATGCAATTTTTTTAATAAAAGGTCAGTCCCGGCGTAGCGTCGACTTGGCTCCTCCGTCCACTCCCCCCAATGACTCGAGGTGCTCTTGATTTAAAGCCGGCTCAACCTGCCAGGAGCCTAAATATCCTAAAAAGAAGTGGCCAGATGATTGCCTGGGTGAGAGAAATCAAGCAGCACTCAAGAGCTCCCACTTCACTGCTACCTCTCCTCCTCTACTGGACTCCATCTCCGAGTCTGTCCATCCTCATCTTCCTCCTCTCTCCTCCTTCCACTCTGTCACTGTCCATATTCCTCTATCGCCTCCCTTTCACATCCTCCGTGTATTCCCACTCTCACCCTTTTTGTATTTCCTCCTCTCTTTTCTCCTTTCAACCCACTCCTTTTTACATTTATCTCATCCTCACAGCTGGTGTCCATTCATCCTGAATCACTGCCTAAGTGCGGCGTAGAAGGAGGACAACAAAATGAAATTTAAAAAGAAAAAAGAAAAATCGAGACAGCATGAAAACAACTGGCATCACGCTGCCTCTCCAGATGATATCGGCTTTTATCTGTGAAAGGAAGCATTAAAAATCCACTGACTCCTCACCCCTCCCTCCCTCCCCACATGTGAAATTTCAGTTTCTATTCTAAGATTTTCATTTTCACAATGAGCGAGAGGTAATCACCTATCATATTTCCTGCCTTGCATTCTTCACCGGCAGCGTATTTTAAGCTGCATCGCCTGCTGTTGCTTCACCTTCTCGTTTCTACTCTCTCATCACTTGGTTGACGTGACAGTTTAACCTGAACGAAACAAAACAACAGGCGACGGCGTTCAGGAAAATTATTCTAAGTAGATGGTTAGTCTTTTATTTCAAATGTGGGCAACAAGCTTGAACAGACGAGCTGGTGCTGTCACAATTACTACCAACAAAGAAGCAACACTACACAAGAGGGTGAGCTTTACTCTCATTACTGACACGACACCAGATCCGTGTTCGGCCCGTCTCCGATCAGAACTACTTGTTGTACTGTGTAAACAGCAATTAACCACTGCTGAAAGACACATAAAAGCCACGCTCGTTTATGTATTGTAAACTGTGTTGTTTTCATCGGCTGTTGCATAATTTCAATCATGCTTTTTACAGATATGAAGAAAAAGGACAAGCTTGAAAGTCAAAAAATGGCACAAAGAGAGGTTGAGCAGATGTTGCACACGAAATGTCTCGGATGGGAGAAATTACACTCGGCCTGCAGATCTTTGGTTTGAAATGAAAACCTGCAGACTGTTGCCTCTGAATGGCTCATAGCGGATCCACCAGTAAATCAAGAAAGCTTGACAAATTGAATTAAGCTACTAGTCACCACAGTGAAGCGATCTCTTCCTGTGTTGTGTTGGTATCCTGTTTAACGTTGAGAACACAGTAATGTACAATAGGTCACCGCTGTTTCTCTCTCTACACCTGATGGAGCTGCTCATCTTAATGGCCCCTCAGCCTTTTTTTTTTTTTTTTTTTCGGAGGGATGTTTCTCACGGATGACTTCACCGGCATCGTGGGCCGTTGCTGCCTGCCACCAAAGAGCAGTTCAGATGTGGGGATGCGCACAATGCAGCGAGCGATAAACTCGAGCCAATTACTATCTCTGTTTCTCTGCCTCAGGGGCCCCAGTGGGCCTGGCCGACCTGGGAGCAGAGATGGGCGAAGGGTGGAAGTGAGTATATGGCGGTGTGTGTGTGTGTGTGTGTGTGTGTGTGTTTGGTCGGGGGGGCGGGGTGGTGTTGGGAGCGCACGGAGCAGCGAATCAAACGCCCCCTGGGAAAAAAAATCAGCTGCCCGGCGCTCCAGTCACCATAAAAACATCATGAAGCTGAAGCGAGACCCTGGTTCCTCTTTTTTCTTTTTCTCTCTTTTTTTTTTTTTTTTCTATTTCCATAAGAGCAGGCTGGCTATTAACTATTAAGAGGCCGAGCCACTGAGCAGACCGTTGTCATAGAAATGAGCAATAAAGGAGTCTGGGAGAATGAGTCCTCTGGGGGGGGGGGAGTGCAAGCGAGGTTGTGCTCAAGGTCACGTCTGCGCTGACCCCCGCGGCCTTGTTACAATATATATGACCCATTTATGTCTCCATCCACTGTTGCGGCTGACCTTGGTGTTTACGAGGCCGCCGCGGCAGAAAAGGCCATCATACAATTGGCCTGATTCATGTGACATGTCGGCCAAACAACGGGCTTGTTACCCCCATCGCACCCGCCTCGACGGCTCATAGCGGTTTGCTATATATCTGCTCGCTAAGATATATTAGCTCTGAGCTCAAGGCGTAATGTTGACAGGTAGATTTAGTTACCTGTTAGGATCGATACCGGCTCCTGTACCAGTTAACGGACGCGCTGCTTCATATGTGTTGGTGACATTTTCCAAAATGACATTATAGATTTTTTGTGGCGGCTCCGGCTCCATTCTGGAAGTTTTTTTTTTTTCATATTTAAAGGCCATTAAATGATAGAAAATACCATAAATCACCGCTCTCTGTTTATCTTTTGATGCCTGAATCCTGCGTTTTCCATCTTGCCGGTGCCTCGGTGATATAAGAGATGTTTTGTTTTAGTGTGAACCGTTTCCTGTGACCTGCAGTGAGCGGGGTTGTGCACCGAGGAAGCAGGAGATGAAAGGACAGCAACGCCAAATGTTCAAAAACAGTAAACATCAGTGTTGCCTTTTGTTATGGCAGATCGACTGGGTTCCGCGTCTGCTTCCTTGACGCCTGTGGAGGCTCTGTGGATGCCGGTTACCTCAGCCTCGGGCTGGCTGACAGCTCGTCAAGATGACTGACAAGTGTGTGAAAGTGTGGGACTAACGATACACTCCTTATCTGAGAGCTGGAAAGTTGAATATTGTAGTTTTTCTGAGAGTTAGAGACTCTTCACGCTGCTGTGGAGGAGTGACTCTGCTGCATCGTTATTTTGGTCTTAATTAAAAGAGTCTTGTGTTGAATAGCTGTGATCATCCTGTGCGCCCTTGAGAAGTAGGCGTCAGAAAGCAAATACTCATTCTTCTCCACGTTTAGAAATGTACCTTGCTACTTATTGTTTGTTCTAGAGGAGCAGGCTTGAAGCTGCGTCTCAAGGTTTCAGAGAGCTTCTGTGTTAGATGGCACACACACACACACACACACACACACACACACACACACACACACTCCTGCTGCAAACAGATTTAAGTGATCCTGATTGATGCGATCACAAATGGACAGCTGTAAGTGCAGGTGTGAACAACCCCACGAGACACATTGAGGACGCATTTGCCCACATGTGACATTGATTCTTTCAGCAGTGTGGACGCTCGTGTGTCCGGGGCCGAAGGAAGGACCGCCTACTCAGCACGGCGTCCACCGCGAGACGACAACAGGAAGCCGCGACACACAAACGCAACGGATTACCCACTTTCAGGTGATTCGCTGTAATGCAACCCACACGTCTGGGCTCTGTTAACCTGCAAATGCTAGCAGCAGAACTAACCGCTGAACTAGTAACTGCAGCATCGCCAAAGTCCCTTAACAAATCAGGCGATTTTTAAGAGTTGTCGCGTGAAGAGAAACGTGACAAACTTTGCATAATGGCTACGACAAATTCTAAATGATGCACGCCTTCTTGTAAATTCAGCATTAAGCACGACACATTAAGTTGTTTATTTCTTTGTAAGAAGTGTCCGTTTGTGCATTGACGCCCAGACTCCCTTTAAAAATCACCAAATTTTGTGAGTTCTGGAGCCAGGACACAATATATCAATGTTTTGAAACCCTGTCTACAAGATATTTTCGACTATTTGGACCTTCTAATTAATTCGGCGAATGTTTAAGCTGCCTCTTCATTTTACATAAAGAGCAGACAAGTGAGAAGCCATCACGAGTGGTCACTTGAGACGGAGACGCGTGTTTATGCCACGTGTGAACCGCCGGGCGTAAAGCTGTCCACTTGTGATCGGATCCCTCGGGACAGACGCTGATGCCAGATGTGAACAGCCTCCGTGACGTCATCGCCTGAGAAGCCTCTTCGCCTTCTGTTATCGTCAGTGTTTTGATGGTACACTACATTAGAATCTAGATGGATTAGACTGTGAGCTTTTGTTCGATTCTCACAGGCACTTTTACGTTTAATATTTCAATCAGTAAATGGCGTCGTCACTCTGTACCTCAGTGTTGATGCTGCCGATGTCTTTTAAAGCATATTTTTTTAATCCCAATGAGACCTTCCTTGGGAGGAAAAACAAGTCACAAAGCACGACTGGTAATCTGCTTTGTTGCCGAGCGCTCCTCGCCGTGATGTTCCCACACTGCATTCTTCAGACATCACCCGTCAATCAAGCGGCGTGGGCGGTGCTGAGACATCCACACGCTTTGTCAGATGAGATGCCGCGCGATTAGCATCAATGTCATCCGAGACTGAGGGTGTTTTGTTTTTTTTTTTGTCTTTTTTTTTGTGCATGTTTCTTTTTTACTAAAAAAGTAGTTGACAAAATAGTTTGTTCCTCAACTTCCTCCAAAATGACTCACATGAGTGTGTTTTGTTTTTTCTTTCTGATCTGGCAGCATAACAGTGATTGTCACCACCTTCCAAATGGCTTTTCAAATAAAAATCTGTTTCCTGCCACCAGATTCACGCTCTTTACACCTTAACAGTGTTGTGTCTGTAATTCCACTGCATTGCTTATGTTACAGTTTACAGGGAAGGGTAGGTCCCAAATGCAGAAACACTCGGGAGAACAAATCGATGAAAACTCAAGGAGGGTAAAACTAGTACATACCATGAGGTCAGACAGAGAAGCAACACAAAAACCCTGGAGGAAGCTGGATGGAAATACAGGAAGGAAAACCAGCAGAAAACAGAACAATCTGACAAAGACAAGAGGCAGTGAACACATCTGCTGTGTTTCAAATCTGAGTATGCTTCCTTCGAAGGACTCGGCCTTTGCAGTCTTCGGAGGCGAGTCCTTCAGAGACCTTGTTAACCTCGTCAGCCATTGTTAAATGTGACGGTCTAGCTTTTGGAGCGTTTCCTGGTTGTGTCGCCAGATGTTTTACCCTTACGTCTCGATTTCTGTCGCCCAGGCCCGCGAAAGTGACTATCTACGCCACGCGATGTCGCCATTTTCTCTCTTTCATTCTTCTTTTTCGGGAATCTTGGGATATGTGAGGCCTCGAAGGAATGTAGCAGAGCATCCTCCAAAAAGAAGGAAAAGAAGGAACATCTGGAGGAGCCTTTGGATTGGGACAGGTACAGGTGGAGTGAGGTGGTGGAAAGAGAGGCATTTCAAAATAAAAACAGGAAGTAAGACAAGAACTAAAACCAGGATAATTTAAGATTTGACTGTATAATGTGGAGGTTTTGAAGTGTGTAATCTGCATCTTATGTTGCAGCTTGGGGTTCAGTTTAGTAACAAACCAACCAACAAACCAACAACCTCCCTGGCAGAGGAACGAATACTTGTCCAACTAACGTGACGGTCTGTACTGCTGTAAAAACCCATTTCAGAGTCACTACATTTTGTTTTAACTATACTTTTGGTCTCAATCATGTCCACAGTTTCACTTTCGCTTCCAGCTACCGTTCAGCTCACTGTGCTCCCAATTCAGTGAGAGAAGAAGAACAATGGTCACAGTTAAAAGAAACCTGCTGACGATGTTGTTGTTGAAGTTTTGGTCCAGAGCGACTACTATCATCATTGTGTGTGGAGTTGTTTTGTCTGTGAATACGATCCTGTGAAGTTAAAGTATTGTTTGGGGGGGAAAAAAAAAATGCAAGTGCTACCAGATGACATACCAACGGCGTGTTGGAGGTTTCTAATCATAGTACTCTTTTATTTACTTTCAGGAGAAAACTAGGTAATTCCTTGTGTGTTGTAGATTTTTTTTCTTCCTCCACAAGTAGCTATGAGTCTGTGTATCTGCATCCTGTTTTTCTCACACAATATTATAATTCTTAGAAAGTTTTATTGAGCGTTCGCACCAGAGAAGCGCCAAAAATAAAAGTATGCACGTAAGAGAGAGCAAGCCTAGTGAAAATCAAAGACGTAGTGCATCATTTGTATGTTTGTTCCAAGTTACGTTATCAGTACGTGTGGAAAACAAAACACAGCAAGTATTTTGAGGGATGGAAGCTCCAGTTTTCAACACAAACCCATGAAAAGCTCCATAAAGGTAACACTTATTGAGTCGTAGCTTTGCGATATAATCGGCCCTCTGAAGTTACGTAACCCGATGATCTGTGGTTTTAGAGTCACAGATCATTAGATTTTTTTTTTTTTTCCCGTTTCCAGATCCGTTAACACTCATCACATTTAGCTGACAGAAATGTTTCGGATAACGTCGTTGAGCTTCACACCGAAACCGCTCGAATATCCTCCATAAAACAGGTTTTTAGGAGCGGGAGAATATTTCCCTCTCCGATACGAGCCGCTTCATATTGGAGGAATATTTCTGCCACTGATGTGGAAATGGTGGTTTACTGCGCTGCGTTTGGTGATAAAACTGCTGGGGAGAAGAAATGCAAACGGTTCCCTGAACGTCGCAGTAAAGTGGTTTTGATTCAATGTTTTTTGACAGGTATTAGAAGCTCTTTCCTCAGCAGCTCCACGCATAAATTCTCTTTCCCTTCCGTCCTCATATGTCTCTCTCTTTGAACACACACACACACATCCTCCCACTCGCTACCACACACACACACACACACACACACACACTTTCCTGACTTCATTTTCTCCGTTGTCGTTCTCGACTCTCTCTCACAGATTCATTGCTTCATTCTCTGTGTGTGTATGTTTTTATTTGTTTGCTTTGACTCGACACTTCTCATTTTCCTCTGAATGCGTTTTTTTTTTTTTTTTTTTTTGAAATTCAAGTCTTCATCCGTCACATCTCTTGATTATGCGCCGTGAAAACTGAGGCTGTGCTGAAAGGAACTCCCCCCCCCCCCCCCAAAAAAAAACAAAAAAAACATACGAAATACTAAAAGACACGTCCTCGCTCTGAGTCACGACAGTTGATTCAACACAATTAATCCCCAGTTAGTGCCTCCACCACCACCTCCTCCATCCCACCCCAGACCCCTCCACTTCCCCTTTTCCCAGCATTCCCCCTTGAGGTTTGCAGCGCAGCATGGGTCCCAGCTGCATGGAAGCAAGCCTGAGTGCATCACTCCGTTACCATCACAACCTCATAAGCCACGGGCGTCTCTGGGCGCCGAGCACGAGGATATATGTTGTGTTTACACAGAGGAAGAGCAATGTGGTGATTAAAACACACACACACACACACACACACACACTCGTAGACACACAACGGACAGACAGCAAGAGAAAAAAATGACAACGCTTCATTTGGAAAATTCAAAAGCTGCATTCAGAGCAGGGAGATGTGGGGAGCCCGGGTGTCATTTTATATGAATAATTCCTTTTATTTGATTATGCACTTTCAAAAAGTTGCCTCTTTTGATCAAAATGGTGTCAAGCTGTTTCACAGGTGCGGCGGCGTCCTTCTAGCGCTGGTGTTTTCACGGGATGCTGTTTTGGTTTTTTGGTTGTTTTTTTTGAAGAGTTCTGCTCCAAAATGCTTTTAAATTCACTCTGGGGGAAACGTGAAAAAAAAAAAAAAACATTTTCATTCAGTATTTCTCACACACAGATTCTGGTTTGTGAAAGTGTAAAAGGGTCACGAGCCTCAAGAACTAGTTTCATTACTCGTTAAATCATCGATGAGATGCAGGTTTTCAGTTTCACGGGTTCAAAGACAAATCAAGCGTGAAGTGTGACACATCAAGTCAAGTGAAAGACAAACGCCGTCCTCTCGTGCTGTCAAATCGCCCTTGAGCAAGACATGAGGGAATCTTTTCATTGTCCGACAGCAGAAAAGCGCCAGATGTGAATCAAAGCGTCCTCGTTTAAAAGGTTGAGATTCTCCCTCTTTTTTTTTTTTTTTTTCAAATCTCCGGCCTCGTTTTTTTCTTTTTGAATTGCATTTCCATGAATTTCTTTTGACCCTAAAGTCTGAATCATTGTAAGAAATTCCACCTCCACAAGTTTGAAACCTCAAGCGTGCGCTCCTCTGGCTGAAGTCAGCAACCCAGAATATTTGTCAGATTATGTAAACCTCTTTATTTGATGGTAAATCTGAAAGAGGACGCACCTGAACTTCCAAGTGGGACAGAAAAAACCCAGTTCTCCTGCAAGAAATCACGTTAAACTGTGGACCCAGCACGTGCTAGAAGGACTGTCTTCTCCCATGTGTGTATTTTTTCACCTTTTTTTAAGAGTTGCAAAGCTATGACATCACAGAAAGGTGATTGATCAGTTGTAATGATGCAAAAAGTCGAGAGACGAGAGTCTGTGTATGGTTTTTGTGTCCCGGTGACCATTGAAAAGTGGAGTTATGGCTCTCTCCCTGTTCATTAGGGGCCCAGGACTTATTAGCCCGAAATAACTGCACCGGGACGTTGCCAAGATGGCTGCCAAGAGACGAGACTTGGAACCGACCGACGTGGAGACCTCAGACTGTTCTTCACAGCAGACATTTTGGATAATAATGCCTTTCTCTTCCAAAAACATTTGTCCGACTGTCTGTGCTTCTTGCTCTGTCGTCCTTCTTTAACGGCGCTGCCTTTCAGCAGATTGTGGGTTGTTTACTTGGTGAAATAAAACCTAAATTGTCAGTGTGAGTGTGTTTCGGTGGACGGTGCAAAACCATCTGCACACAGCGAACCTTTAATAAATCCCCCAAATGTTCAGAAGGAAGTTTGTTTCTTTTTCTTGCCTTTACCCCGTGTTTGAACAGCATTTATGTTGATTATAACGTTCTTTTTAACCAGTAACTCATCATCAGCATCTGATACAAGTCCACTGTGATGTGAGCTTTTATTCTTTTGGAGTCGATCTTCATCCCTCAGCTCCGTCAGCGCCACTGTGTGTGTTTTTATCAACACAAGAAAGTGAACAGACTGCAATTATCAGACGATGAACATGTTGATGATAAGCTCCTTAGCAAGCCGGGCCTCTTAATAAGTATTTATTGGGAGCTAATAGGCTGTGGGCTCGTGTCTATGCAACCATTAGCAGGTAATTGCTAATTAATTAGCATCTCACACTCATCCAATTAGAGAAATATGAGGCCATTAAGGAATAACCGATCGGTCGTTAGTGTCAAGTATGCAAATAAATGTTTACTCGTTAGGGAGGGGGAAATCTGTCCAAGGAAAATTATGGGGTAGTGTTTGGAGGTTTTTGTCCAACTTGGCAGGTTGAATAAAAAGCTTTTATTGCCTTTTGATGGAAACAAAACTGTAAGTGTTCATTCTGGAGACACTCCTCCTCCTGGATTCACGTGTTCACACGCCAAAGAAAGATTGTTCCCACAAACAGCTAATTGTTATCTTGACCGCTGATTTTGTAACCTGCTTTAATTTCATCACAGTGTTTTTTTTTTATGTTGTTTTGTTCCCCTTCCAGCAGCGGATGTCTCAATCCACAGCGCGGCTCTTTATCTGGCAGCTCTACGGTGGGCTGCTGCTTAACGCGACACTGAACACTTAACAAAACCTGAATGGGAGCGACTTCTCTTTTATTCAGCGCGAAACCAAGACAAAAATACTACTGAGCTGCTGGCGGCTGCAGGAGAGACTGAAGACGCGGTGAGAAATGTAAAAGGCAGCTTCAGGAGCTCGCTTCAGTGGAAATGTGACAAGGAGGCGACAGAATGAGAAGTTTTTGTTTCAGTGAACTACTTTCTGTACAGTTTTCAGTCTCTGCGGCTGCAGATATAATGTATGCCACGCCGTCTGCATTCATAACATGAAAGGCAACATACAGAAAGTGCTGCTCACCTCATATACTCAGAAAGTTAACAGGTGCAATAATTAATATTGCAAGATAAAATCACCCAACTTTACATGGATTTAATGTGTTTCATGGAGGTCAGTTACCAAGGAAAAAAAGACCCGCATCAGTCAATTTTGATTTTACATTCATTTTTTATATTGATCTTTATACATTTATATGAGTGTCATTTGTAAGAAGCGACCAGAGTTCCTTGGCTGCAGCAGCTAGCTGCTGTTAGCAACCGGTTCTGTTAGCCATGAAGCTAAGTGGCTGTATTAGCTGATGGGTGTCTACCTGCTCGACTACGACCATGCAGGACAGGAGGAGTGACGGCCAGACGGGCTGAGCTCACCTCCTGGTTAGCGTGTTTGGGGTTTTTTTACATCTCCCAGCTGAAACTACGGGGCCTGGCGGACTATCGGGCTTCGGTTTGAAGCGGTGTTGCGAACAGGACGAGCTGAGGCTAGCTGGTTAGCATCTCAAGACATCTTTGACATGATATCAACACTGCTGTTTCTTCACACTCTTTTCTTGCTTGTTGATGGCGATGCTCTCATGAACACGCACACATGAACGCCTCATTCTTCATCAGGCGTAAATTCATCCCCCTAAGCTAAGAAGTCTGGACTGTACCAAGTGGGATTTGATGAAGGGAGGTGATAATGTTTATATTTTGTGTTTCCATTGTTAATGACTGACATGAGCGAGGTTACTACTGTACCTCTAGTATATAAAAGCCTGGATGAGAAACATCTATTGCCATCTGACGTGGCAGCTTATTTTGTCACACCCTTCTGATATCAAGGTGGTTTTGCCGAGGAACAATTTAAAGCTGCTGGAACCACCTGTCCTTGTTTCTTCAGCTGATTGGGTGAGTTACTATTCAGACTTACAGCCTATAAATAATGAGAAGCTTCCATTTTAGGAAGGATTATGTTTGAATACTGACCTGCTGCTGAATTAAACCTGCAAATGTTTAATCCCGTCCCAATCACAAAGCACTCGACCAAAAACCCTTTTTTTTCTTTCTGGCGGGAGCAGGATTTTCTTTTATTTCTTGTAAGTGTGTCTCAAAACAATTGCTCCTTTCACTGTATTTCAAAGAGACCAGGGCCGCGCCGCGCAGCCAGTAAAGTGATTCAAACGGGGTTTTTATCGAGCCGGCTACAGTTCAAGTTGCGCCGTAACAAAGTCGCCTCCGAGTGAAGGTCGGCGAAACGGCGTGTAAAATAAACGACAGTGAAAGTTTTGGTCTCAAGGCGAAGCTCCTCTCACAGACACGCTTTTTACGACCGCAATCCGTGTTGACACAGTTGAAAGGCAAAAGGACGATGACAGACTCGTCAAAACAAGGCCGAGTGTGTGTGTGTGTGTGTGTGTGTGTGTGTGTGTGTGTGTGTGTGTGTTTGTGAGGGGAGGATAATGGAGCTGAAAGAGACAGAGTTCTTTAGATTACTCGTGAACATGGCTCATTTAAAACGCGGATGAATCCAGGCTGAGTTCGAAAATACTAAAGAAAATTGTGCTTTTGACAGAATTTAATAAGATTTTGATGTTTTGGAATTAAAAAACGGGGGAATTGTTGTCATCATCGGACTGAAATGAGTCACAGGTAGCTCAGCGTGCAGCCTGTCAGGTGTAGAAACCAACAGATGTTTCACATGATTCAGGTTTATTCTGCAGCTGGACGTCACAAAGTCAAGACAATCTTACGAGGTTCATGCAAAGAGGAAGAATCTTATGAAACAGTATCAAAATAATAAAGTGTGAAACGCTGTGAGAGAACCAGTTGTTTAGTTGTTCAGGAGATCCAGCTTTGCAAATCATATCAGTCTATTAAAACTCTTGTTCCCCGTGTGGTGCGACCGGAGCAACGCAAGTTTAAAAAGCCTCCTACAGTCACATTAATAATCTGACGAGCATTTCTTCTCCATCTTCTCTATGTTTATTCATGCAGTAAAATGCTCCGTGCACTGCCAGATGATATAAAACAGGCAGATTTCACTCTCCTTTATTGTTTAATGATTAGATTGAAGTTAAAATGTGTGAAGTCAGTGAATTCACTGTGAGAAGAAACGCCACACGGTGGTCAAGTAAAATCCATCGTCGATTCAGCCTCGCAATCCTCACATAGTTTACCCTCTGGTGAAAATATCACCTGAGCATGAAACTGTTTCTGTAAATGTCCCTGAGTAATATCATGACAGTCACCTCTGTCTGAGTTCACTCACTTAGACAGAACAAGAGAGAACACGAGAAACCAGCTGAAAGCGACGTATTGGAAAATGTCCCGTTGTGTCTGTTTACAGCGACGACTGATGATGTGTGCGAGACTCGGAGGGTCGTTCCGTTTCACAGGAGGGAGATACCAACCATGGCCCGTTTTCACTGTGTTCTGAGGGGCAAGGAGGCACTAAAGAAGCTTGTAAATGGGACTGAGCCTAAATGTGATCTAGATCTGTCCCAGAGACTGCAAGAAACCTATTAAACCAGCAGCCACTTTTAGTTAGAAACTGTGCCACATTTGCAGCCAGGTACAGGCTGCAATCTGCTGCCTTGTCTATGTGAAAGGGAGGTGTAATATTCCCTCTTTTCAAATAAGCCGCCACAGAGCTTTACATTGCATCCCATTGGAGTTTAGAGCTGGGTTCTTAGCCGGGGGCTTTTAATTTGAAAGTAGTGACCGTTAGTAGCTTGCTGCTACAACAACAAGCGGACAGAAGACAGCGACAGAGACCGAGGAGACGCTGCATCTCCTGGATCTCTGCAGCTGTCCAGCTGCTCATCTTGACGTCTGCGGATGAAGTGCTGGACTGACTGCTGTGATCAGCTGTTTCCTGGTTTTAAAACTCCCCGGTCCCTCTGTCTAAATCTGCGGATCTAGCTGCAAAAAGAACAGCCAAATTGGCGACTTGCTGCCCAGAATAAAAATAGCTACTGTTTTTCTCAGGTTTGATTCCTAACCTGAACCACCCGACCCTAAACTCGTCACTTGGAGGGACGTCTGTGAGGTGTTTTGGGACATTTTTTGGACTATTGAGTCCTCTGAATGATGTGTTGTGGAAACAGTCTGATGTAAAGTGAAGGCTGACAGAGAACAACAGCGCGACTAAAATCAGCTGAGGTCGTCCTTAATATCGCTGCTGAGCTCTGATAAAAATAGGATCACAGCGATCTCAACCGAGCAACAACACGGCTCATCTTCAGCAACACGAGCCCCCGCACGCAAACAAAGCTTCAAACACACCTTTATATTAACCCCTGCATTTCAATGTGACCTGAAAATAAGATACTGTTGTTTTGTTTCTTTTTCTATGTCTGCATCTGTTTCCAGTTTTCCTGAGTTGGGAGCAGCAGAACGACTGGAAGAGGAAGAAGAAGAATAAAGATTCTCTTGTCCCACTGATGCAAATAAAAAACCAAATAAATGTATTCTCTCATCAAAGCAATATGTAAATGACGGCACTCTCAGGATAGGGTTCCTCTAGGACCTGCTACAGTAGCACATCTGAGTCGCTGAGGGTTCCTCCGTTTATTTCTTCCTTTTTTTCTTTTTTTTTTCATCACCACCCTCTTCGCGGAGGCTCAGCCGAGGCAAACAGAGCGAACGCCCCGTAGTTCTGTCGCGGAAAAGAAGCGGGAGAGGAAATTTATGCCTTTAATTAAGAAAGTTGCGCAGCCTTAGAGGGATGTTACTCCACTCGTGTCACTCCGGGAGCAAAGCCAGTTGTTCTCCATATATGTGTGTGTGTGTGTGTGTGTGTGTTGGTGTTGTTGGGGGGTCGAGCGTATTCATCGCGGTCTTGGGCGTTTTTTGTTTTTTTTTTTCAGGATGAATGACAAAAAAATGTTGTAACTGCCTCAGAAGTGTTGCTCCTCTTGATGCCAGTACAGCAGAAAAAAGAAAAAAAGAAAGTGAGAGCAAGACCAGAAGACAGAGAGTGAGAAAGAGAGAGTTTGGGGAAAAAAAGTAGTGAACTGAAAGACGGCAAAACAAATGTGTTAAGAAGTTAAGAGACGGATATAAAGGTGACGTAGATTAAGAGACAGATGGGCACAATAATGAGAGGAACTCAGAGGTAAGAACGAGGTAGCTGCGTGACGACGTGTCAGGATTTACTGAGCGCTGCAGCCGCAGAGACGATACCCAAAATTAAAGTAATAACTTCGCAATATTGACACACTGAAGTATTTGCTAGGCTCAATTAAACAACGTAATGATTCATTCATCCGCCGCATCATTTCCATTCACTGCTCCTGACAGTAAAACATAAAACCCCTCAGTTATATTTGAGATTTTATACAGTTTTTAGTCTCCAAAAGAAATCACACAACTCTGGTTTAATTAAAAGTTTGGGATCTGCTGAAGCTCAGGAGGTAAAGCGGGTCGTCCAGTAATCTTCCAGGAATCACCGGATCCCTCGGCTGCATGTGGAAGTGTCCTTGAGCAAGGCACTGAGCCCCCAAACTGCTCCTGATAAGCAGGTTATCATATGTTTTAAATCTTAACCACTTCATCACTTGTGTTTTTATGAAATGAAGACGGTGAGACACAGAGAGTGAGACAGGTACAGGAGGAGAAAGAGTGAGACACGATGATCTCATCAGGAATGATCTCATCGCTGTGTATCCGTGGAGACTTTGTGTGTGTGTGTGTGTGTGTGTGTGTGTGTGTCAGACTGACTGGGTGACTCCTTGGGGGAGTTGGGGGAGGGGTGCGGTTGAAGGAGGGGGGGTTGCCCTCTCTCTTGTCTCTCCCTCTGCACCCCCTCCAACACACACAGACACACACACGCACACACACACACACACACACACACACACACACACACACACACACACACACACACACACTGAGCTTTTGTGTTTGACTTTGATCCAGCACTGTTGCCAACATCAAAAAGTCCTCTGTCACTGGGAGCAACGCAGCGTACACTCAAAGAGAAAGTGTGTGTGTGTGTGTGTGTGTGTGTGTGTGTGTGTGTGTGTGTGTGTGTGTGTGTGTGTGTGTGTGTGTGTGTGTTGTACAGTAGTACTCGCAGCAGGAAAGGTGGGGGAGTGTGGTTATTCCAAGTTGTAGGAATTAATAATTTGATATGTGTGAGAGTAAAGATTAATAATGAAAAGTTATACGACAGGAAGTCCTCGTCGTTTGAGTTTACAGGAATAGTTTGATCATTTTTCACCTTCACACGAGACGCTGACGTGAATAATAAATTCCTTTGGATCAAAAAAGGTGTTTTGCACTTAGACTGAAAGTAAAAACAGGCGAGGTGGAAGGAAAGTTCCAGTTTATTGTGATTTTGATTCTGTTGTCACAGTTTGGCTCATTCTTTCATTTACTGATGTAACATTTTTGAATCTGAGGCGTCTTCTCAGCATTAACTGATTCACCAGATGCCCCAAAACAACATATTTATAGGCTTTCGCTGACGTTTAGGACCTTTTAGTGGGAATGTAACGACATAACACAATAAAAAAAAATGCTGCTACGCCGTCGTTGGACTGTGACGATATCTACCGACCATGAGGCTACTTTGGATCTAACAAGGGGAATAAATCCGAATGCACTCAACGCCTCGTATGATTGGTTGGTTTCGTTCTCAATGCTCGACTGCAGACACTCAGGTGATGTCTGTTTTCAGCTGTGTTTGAGCTTCAGTAACACTCCGACTTCTTTACTCATTCTCTGAGTGTCTCCACGCTCGTTAGGTGGAGCTTCATATTACGAGCCCAAAGCGATGCAGCTGCAACAACCAGGTGGTGTGTTTACCAGGGAAACTACGGCTCACAGTCCGCTAGCAGGTGACTTGATTAGAGGGCAGGTTAGATGCTAACGTAGCTGCATGCTAATGACACCTCTGGCTGTTTGTTACGTCTCTGTGTCATTGTCACCAATTAGCTAATTTATAGATTTTTTATTTTACAGGCGAGAGGAGAAACTGTGGAGACGCGGTAAATCTGGTTTAAGAGCAAATGATTTTAATCGTTTTTTATCATCCGCCGATGATTTTAACGATGGAAATAAACTGCATGAAAGGGAGAAGGTGTGTGTTGGAGTGCGGCTGACGGAGAAGGAGGAGGAGGGCGCTCTCCCCAAACAGACGAGGGAGATCAAGGCAGAAAAACCCATAATTGCATGATTGTATTGATTCTTCACAACATAATGAGCTATGATGAAACCGAGACTTAACACCAGGATGTTTCCGTACACACAGCAAAACCAAGAAAAACCCAACTTCACAGAGATCGCTAAGCTGTTTCAAGCCACGAAACAATTATGATTTTATTGCCTTTCACAGGACGTAACGAGACAAAGAAGTCTTCACACGGTCGCTCTTGTGACGACAGCAAAGCCTGGAAACTACACAGGAACAATCTCCTTTGTGTTTGGAGCCGTGGCGTTCACACAACTGAACAGCAGCCCGTTGTTTACAAGCTCATTTCTTTGTGACAAAAGAGATTTGATGCTTTTGCAGAAAAATCATGGACGTTTCTGAGAAAAAAAAAAAAAAACCTTCTGTGATGTGTGTGAACGGCTGGAGCTCACACACACACACAAACACAGGAAAGATAAAAGCCAAACAAAACTTTTCATTTTCTGCAGAAGAAACATGAAATACGAGGAAAAACGAGGCGTAGCGCCGACCTTTCATCATCTTGGAATTAGACGTGCTCACATGCGTGTGGGAGGGTGATCAATAGAAATGATTAAAAGTGTGATTATCTTTTGCACAACGGACCAAGGTCTTTAGCTTCCCCTGTATTAGCTTTGTCACAACTGATCTATGAAAATGAATTGAGAACCGACGTGAAGATTATTACGGCTTACAGAGAGGCAGGTAACGATGGGCTGTTCAGTCTCTCACTGAACAAAGGAGTGGACGCTACAGAGATGGACAGAAAAGCACGGACATCAATCAAATCATCGAATCAAAGAGAGCGCGCCTTCGTTACCTTGAAGCATTTCAAAGGCTAATGTTAGCAAACCCACGCTCCTGCCTGGCAAGTCTGCACTGATATTAGAGAAGCGTTTGGATTTATAGTTGAATTTTGGGTGCCAGATCCAATCAGTGGTGAGGAATGTAACACTGAAATCTGTCAAAATGCAAATCAGCAATTAATATGTCATGTTAGCCAGCTAGCTCCTTAGCTAGCAAGACATCAGCAAACTCGTCTTCGCTGCTTCATGCTTGTTGATGAAGAGAAGGAGCAAAATACAGTAAAAGTGTTTTCTCTAAACCCTCAGGGGTCATTCACATGGGAACCCCTTTGTATACATCCACATGGATCCTATAAACGCACTTTTTTGAAACCTGGTCTTAGGGTGGAAAAATCCGAAAACGCTGCTCTTGCGTTCTCGCGTGGACAGAGAATCTGCGTACTTTGCATATCGATGACGCCATGACCCGACCCCTGCTACTGTCTGTTTGTATACAGCGCGCTAGCTTCATGCACATTATCTGACTCTTCTTGCACCACCTATAGGCCTGGAAAATGAATATGAGTCATTTACAATGGATCCATTTGGACGCAAATATTCTTGAAGCGATGTCAAGAATGACGGGCGAGAAAAAGATTGTTTTGGTACGTGTGGACATGGCTTCAGTTTGAAGTGTCTCTGCAAAACCCCAGTTTGAAACGTCGTGTAACCCTTCACCTGTACAGTGAAGGTGTTAAACAGCAGGGTGGGGTTAAGTAAGCAAAGGGGTGTATTGTGCTCAGGCCCAACAAGATCCAACTTATCCCAAACCTAAGTGCAAAAAAAAAAAAAAAAGACAGTATGCAAGGTATGAATTTTAATCAGTGAAAGTTAGTTATAATCAAGTCAGGTCCACCCAGTTTAAATGTCCACAGCACTGTTTCAGAAGCTGCTGTCCGCTGTGGTGGAGAAAAGATATTCCCTCTTTTCACGCTCTATTTCTTGGAACCGCTACAAAAGCAAAAGAGAAAGAAATTCAGACTGTGCATTGTATGTCAAGATCAAAACTGACAAATAACCTTTAAAGTACCTGACTGCTCATGAAAAAAGGTGGCGGCAAAGCTGAAAAGTAAATATTTCAACGTGTTTGTTTTTTGTTTTTTTATGTCAGTGACTTCCTGACAATATGTTTGATTCTTTGATCCCTCGCTTTGTGCTTCCAGGTGAAGGAAAATACTTCAGAAAAAATGGCAAGTTTAAAGCCCAAAGTAGGAAACAAACAGCCGGAGGACACGGCGAGGCACGGCCAGTTTATTTAGCTTTCAACAGCACGGCTGTTCACAGGGCTTCACATAAGAGATTAACGGCTTTAAAGGTGCTATTTGTAAAAAAAAAAAAGAGAAAAAAAAAGTTCATTTTTAAGTCTCATAACCAACTCTGACGCTTTGGGACTGCAAGGCTGGTCGGCCACCATCCCAAAGCATCAGTTTTTGATATGTTGGGAAACCCAGAGCATCAATACTGGCCATGTCCACACGTACCAAAACCATCTTTTTCTCCCACGTCTTCCTCAGCATCATTTTAAGAATATTTGGGTCCAAACAGATCCATTGTAAATGACTCAACACACTGTAGTTCATGTTCCAGGCCTATAGGTGGTGCTTGAAATTCATCAAAAACAAAGAAGAAGAGACGGAGCATGTGCATAAAGCTTCCACTCTGTATTCAAACAGACAGTAGAAGAAGAAACCGAACACAACAAGAAGAAAAAGACAAAAATTGCTTGTGCAAGGAAACCAGAATCTGCTGCTGCAACTCACACTCGACTACAAGGTGAGGTAGGCTCAGTATCTTCTGCAGCACGAACACAAGCATGTAGTCCGCCGTAGTTGTTGTTGTTGTTACGAGACGTCGCGGGGTTCAGAGGTTGAATGCTAGTTGGCGATGGCGTCACTGATACACAAAGTATGCAGATTCTCTGTCCACACGAGAAGGCAACGGGGGGCAGCGTTTGGAGATTTTTCCACCCTGAGACCAGGTTTCAAAAAAGTGTGTTTACAGGATCCATGTGGACGATCGGACAAAACGATGCAAAACGTGCGGTTACCCTGAGGACTGAGACTCAAAAAATCCACTTTAGAACCTTTTAAGAAAGGCAGCACCATATAGAAAGACTGGAATAAGATAAAATAACATTGCTTTGCAGTTATAGTCCAGTACAGAAAGTTTCCAGCGGTGTAAAATAATCGTACATGAGTTTATTCATCTGGAAATATAAAGAAAATGCACTTAAACTCACATGTTGTGCATTCAGGCAGCGTTGGTGCACAAGGTGGTGGCAAGCTGTGCATCATGGGATACGCACTGGGCTCTAGTATTATTAACTTGTAATTGCGGCGTGTTGGAGACAAGACAGAGGACTGCTCCTCCGGTGTTCAACCCTCGTGTCACTTCGCATCCTAACACTTGTCTCTTTTCCGCCGTCGTCTCGGCCTCCGGCTGCAGGCTTCAGACTGAGCAGACACGGCCATGTGAGTGTGTGATTAGAATAGTGAATGAGGTCAATAGCAGCGCACACCTGACCTCCCTACAGCTGAGCCTTGTACAACACCACGGTACCCTGCGCTGTTATATAATGGGAAATGACTGACTGCAGATATTACACCAGTCCACCGGGGACCTGAAGGGCTGATGTTTTTTCTTCTTTATGCTTATTTTTCTGCTGGATTTATGTTTGTGCTGAGGGCAATTTTATGACCAGGCAGGCAGTATAGAGTACAAAAAAACAAAAATATATCCATAAAAAAATCAAAGATCCAGCAACGGGTACGTCTAAAAAAAACATTGCAGCTGCCTCGACAGTCCTTGGACCGAGCTGCTTTCGTGAATTGATATAGTATCTAATCCTTTCTGGCCATCGTTTTAATCAGGAATAACACACCGTACTCACTAAAGTAATCGCTGCAATCTGGGAGCACGATACGACTAAAAATAAGTCTGATGGGACGAGAAGCAGGAGCATCAACACCTTCAGGTAACAGCTCATCCAGATGATCTACAACACTTTCACGCTGAGGTAAAGCTTGACGTGAAAGCGTCTGAATCGTCAGTATTTAACCACTATTGCGCTGGAAAATGGCAAACCACAGTTGAAGCAGGAAGTCGAGTCTGCGCTGTCATGGATGCTTCCAACAGGTAGTGGTTGTTTAGTTGAATGTGTTGCTGTAGTCTGATTAATTATCATGTATCTAACTGAAGTTTGTGTTTGTGGGTTGGAAGCTATGGCCTCGACCGTCCCTCGGAGATATCAGCAGCCGAGCGACGGCGTGTGCTGATCGAATCCTCGGTGCTGTCCGTGGTGCTGAAGCAGCAGACGCATTCGTGACTTCTGTTAGATTCAACTTGGATCAATCTCAACCACATCCTATAAACACTCAACTCTAGACGGTATTGTAGATTATATACAGGGGAGAGTAGCGTCACCTTCATGATCCAAGTGAACATCGCAGAAGGACAAAAAGTTCATAGAGACACTTGCTGCGTCTCAATTCCGGGTCTGCATCCTCTGACGGACCCGGCCTTTGCAGTCTTCGAAGGCGAGTCCTTCAGAGACCTTTCTAACCGCATCAGCCGTCGTTAAATGTGACGGTCTCGCCTTCGGAGCATTTCCTGGTTGCATCACCAGATGTTTTACCTTTACGTCTCGATTTCTGTCGGCCAGGCCCGCGAAAGTGACGATCTACACCACGCGATGTCGCCATTTTCTCTCTTTCTTTTTTTCTTTTTCGGGTGCGCAAAGAATCTTGGGATATGTGAGGCCACGTAGAATAGTAGCCATACATCCTCCAAGAACAGGGGAAACTGTTGCCTTCAGTATTCCTATAATATTCTGACAGTCCTCTACGATCAGGAGCATCGAGCGATTGGTACGCTGATCATTCTTTCATAAAGATCTAGGCCTGCTGACCTATCACTTCTAAAGTCAGTTGCTTGCGATACCTTCTGAACGTATCGCCTGTAATCGTGTCCTCAGTAACCTCCTCAGGAAGCTTGTGGATGCTGATCTGCAGGTAACCATAGCAACAGCAACGTCGCATCATTATGTGTTATCGATTAAGAGTTTGTCCCATGATGTAAGAACAATACAGACGTGTGCTGGCGAAGGAGCGGATTCAATAAATCCACCTCTTTTGTTATTGTTTCCATAATGTCCATTTATTCTTGTTATCAATAAAATGACATTTAATTGCATGAAGAGACTTTGATGTCTCTGTTGGGTAGAAGCAGAAACTCTGCATCTCGTTGCTGATTCAGATCATTCAGCTCAGCTTTGTAGTCTGTTTATTTCTCAAAGCCACGAAACAGCAATCAATGTTCATTAATTATTATTGTTTTTTCCAGCTAGATTACTTTCCACCAATTAAAAGATTAAAGTCAGTTTAAAACACGAGCAATCTCGTTGCTCCTGCCCGCGTTTGTACTTCGTCGTCATCATCATCATCATCTCAGCAGCGACGACACCGAAACGCACCGTTGTTCATTTGTTTACACTCGCTGAGAGATGCTGACTGAAGTGAATTTTTTAATCTGACACGGGATCAGATCACTGCAGATATCACATTCCTTTCATCTGAAGCTCAGTAAAGAGGAGAATCCCCCGACTGCTGCTTTTCACCAGGCCCAAAGCCAAATATATGTTAGGCTAAAAAATACATAAATAAATAAATCCATTAAAGTACGAGTAAAGAAACCCTAATTTGAAGTGGGGAACGGGAGGGTGGACGGACTTCAAGGCCGTCTTGGCTTCTCCACATTCACTCCCGTTGGCAGCTAACAGGCTGGAGTAATTGGGACGTGGATAAGACAGTGATCAAACGAAACCTTCACACCTCCATCACATTTAATGAAAGCTCAACAAGCAAATACAGATCCGCCAAGAGCTTTGTAGTCCTTCGCCTGTAAGAGTAGATGTGTTTGAATGCGTCTGTAGGCCTGTAGTTCGTTCATCTGTGTGTCTGTGTGTGTGCATATCCGCCCTGATTGCTTTTGTTATTTTTTGAGGCAATTATTTTTGGTTTTTGGCCGCGTCAGTCAATCCGGCATTATCCCGACTGACATGGAGCACATTCAGATAAGTCGTCTAATGGCACAGATATAATAAGTCGACACTGAGACAAATTTTTTCGGATTTCTGCCTGTTTGTTTACTCAGTTTTGTGTTTTTGCGAGGCGACATGATACCTCGAGGGTATTGAATTCAATTATCTGCAAAATTATGGAGGAAAACAACATTCACAATGTGTGAATTTCATGGAAAAGTAATTATTTCTGTCTCTCGGGAGTTTAGACAAAGAGCAGATTCCTCAGCAGCGCTCTGACGCTGTTACTGCTGCTGCTGTGCAACTGTCTGAGTGTGTCTAGAGAGATTTGGAGGTGGATGCAGGAAATGAGGTTGAAAATGTTGTTGACAGTGGATTACCCGAGCCCCAGTTTGTGTCTGTCATGTAATCATTGTTTTGTAACAACAGTAACAACATATCTTAAAGACATTTTTAAGCTCCTTGAGCTCAAATTATAATTATTATGTATCAAATGAATGCATGTGATGTGTAGAGATGTCCCACCCAGCGTGACAGGCAGTTTTCTGCCTCTTCTAGGTCGTATTTTTGGTTTAAGGGCATATTTACTGTTGTTAAAAACCATCATTTTAGGGGGTTTTTTTAGCAGGTGTTTCCAGCAAAAAAGTTGCGGTGAACTCACTGTATTTTACCTGCCGAGCACCAAACAGCAGGCAGACTGAATCACGACTGTTGGCTCTCCTGTCTCCACAGTGTTGGAACGAGTTCCTCATCGACTTCAGGACAGCAGAAAACTTTGCACATCCTCCACCTCAGACTGAGAACTCTCCTGCTCAGACCACGTCTTGGAAAAAGCAGAAAAAGTAGCACTTTTCAAATTCTGCCCAGGTTTGATAAATAAAACCTGGAATGAGTTATGTAACAAAGTTAGCAACTGGCTAACATGTAACAGCTAAAGAGTTTGTGGAAACCAGACCAGAGGTGAGAAGGGAATGATACTGAACCTATCTGACAGCGCTCAGTAGAGCGCATACCTCCACCAAGGCCCAACAGTCCCCTTTCAATAATCAAGCAACTAGATCTGGATTTGATTTGGATCCATGTCCAATTCTACTCACTCATGGATACCAAATAAAGAAACTTTTCCTGGATCCACCCCAAAAGATAATCGGGTCTATTCTGGACTGAGAACCATCTTCCATCCAAGTTTAGTGGAAATCTGTTCAGTAGATTTTGTGTCATCCTGCTGACAAACCAACAAACTCACAAACAAACACAGACAAAAGCATGTTACCTCTTTGGCGGAGGTTCTAAATGCTAATGGTGCTCAGCTTCTGCTAGATGTGTAATTATTTTCTGTTGCTAAGTGTTCAATCAATAATATAACAGTGTTTTGGTTTACAGATGGCTAAAAATGTTGTTATTTTACCTCCTTCTGACCAAAAAACCCTGCTAAATGTTTAGTGTGGTCAACAGTGAAGTGGATTTAAAACTGATCTGACAGGATGCAACAGTAAACATTCAGCTAACAGCTAACAAGACATTTATCCATCTTACAAAAGGCAGCATGAATATGAACGTTAAAGTACAACATATTGCAAGAATTGTTCTGGGTTTTTTTTCAGCTAGCTGAACAGACACAGACCAAACTAGCTGATGGTGTCTACGGTTAGCAGGAGTTAGCGGTTACTTTAGCAACAAATAGAGCTGAGGCAGAGCAGCCAGAGGACATCTGAGGACATGTTCTCCATAAAATATGATCCAGTTTCCCCAAAATCAGTGAGAGTTGGTAACAGCTGAAGCTGCTGTACATAGTGCAGAAACAGGCTCTTGCAGCACAGATTGAGAATGAAAGAGGCTCCATTCTTCCTTTTAAATGTCAGTATTAAGAGTCCTCAAACAATCTGCTCTTTTTTTGTTTGACTTCACTTCAGTTTTGACAAACAGTGAGCTTGAGTCGTGTGCGGCTGCAGAGAGGCGCCAAGGTAAAAGGTGCCAACAGGGACCAGATTATCTGTTCGTACGTCGTTGGCTCTTGACAATTTGACCCCGCGTCTCTCGACAGCACAGCTCCATCAGCGCCGCTCCAGAGGGACCGAAGACGGTAATAAACCACTGTGATGTCGCAGCTGTCACACTGTATCTGTGCGTGTCTGCGGACGTGCACGCCTGCTTTGTTTGTGCGTCTTCTGTATGTATCAGTTTGTGTGTTTGTCTCCGCATGCCTGATGTCACAGTCAGGCGACACGGAGAAACGCTTCTGTCACACACAGTTCGGGCATTAAGTCTTTCCTGCTGCACCGCGCCGCCATCTGTTTCCCAACTCGCTCCCGGTGTCGACATGTGTTCAAGTGTCACATACTGTCGCTCCCGCAGTCACAATGTCTCCCAGCTCCCCCAAGTCGGCGGAGGAAGCAGCGTGGAAGATGCGACAATAAGCTGTGGATATGAACTGATGAGCTGCTCTGAGATATCTGTATAAACGTGACATCTGTTCGGATGATCGGTGGCATAAACTCAAAACCTCGCTGTTGTGGAATCCAAACAATATATCACTCTTAACTGTGAAATGATGGCACAGTTACCAGAAATCACAACCGTTTCACAGCAGCGGTGCCATTGTTTTCCCCTCCCCCTCCCTCAAAGGGATAAAAAAAAAAACGTTGGAAGTCTCACTTCTATCAACCTTTCACCCTTCACACCACAAACTCTGCAACCTTAGTTCTGTTTGTACTAGAGGAGCAACTCCCTCTACCTGTTTTCCCGCCAAAGGCAATGTGGATGCTCATAAATGATCTGCCAATCTTCTCAGTTTTCTAACAGTCTTGCTTGTTATTGTAGCCTATGTGGGCCAACGCCTCACAACACTTGCGTCAGTTGTTTTACTCGATATACAGAAGACCATCCTCTGTATCTGTTGAATTAATTGTTGGAGATTTTATAGTGAAACTTCACCACTACTTTTTATTTAGTTTGAGTATAAGACATCCAGGCTACCAATTAGCCCCACCTCTGGATATATTTAAGGAAACCTTCCATTGGCTATTTTTCACAGGAGGTGAATCCATCCTTGATTACAAAAATCAGGGTATTTTAAGCCCAAACATGATCTTTTCCTAACCCTAACCAAATGTTTTTGGTGCCTAAACTGAAGCATTGTAACAAGATAGAAATGTTTTATCCAACCTATTTAATTTGTCTGTGATTGTGCAGAAACTAACCGAGTTAACATTTATTCCACTGATTGGGTTGTGACAACACAAGACTAAATACTGGCAACGCACATTTCTGCAAACCACATAGATGTTGAAACATAAGTGCTGTATCGTAGGCAGCTGGACTCAATTCCTTTGCAGGCTTTTATACTCTCTGTGTGGGAGTGTCCTTACAGCGAAACGCTCACCAAAATGCAACCTAGGGTCTTTTTGTGACTGTACCCAAGTCAAATGTTTGTTTAAAAGCATAATTACAATTAAAGTGCCACTTTTAAGATTGACCGAATTTTCGTTTTGCGAGTCAAACTCCGAGTATCGATCGAGTTACGGTGGAACTGCTGTCAACCACGCAATATCTCACGTGACTTTTCTGGCTTTTGATTTTAGTATCGTTTCTTATATGAGGTTCCTTTTTCAACTTCAAGGTCAATATTGTGGCACAATAAGTGGCACTTTTGTCTGAATTATGCTTTTAAACGAACGTTTGACTCATATACATTGACAAAAAGACCCTTGGTTGCATTTTGGCGAGACTTGAAGGCCGGTTGGGTCAATGACCAACAAGTGGCTTTAACGTCAGGACACTCCCACACAGGGTTTAAAACCCTGCGACTCCCCTCCAGTTAGTCAGAACTCTTTCAACCATATCAACATTTTATTGCTGCTCTGTGGATGCTGAATGGCAAAGCTCTACCATCAGACCACCAAGAAGAATGACTCCAGGGTTTCAAACGTATTAAGAGGCTAAGTTGTGATAAAGGTAACGATTGAGAAAAGTGATGTAAGGTGGTTCTCTGAGTGAAATCACACCTCCAGCTTCAAAAAGGCCAACAATCAATAGCTCGTCTGACTGCTCCCACAAAACTCAACTATCCCGTTAAATTACCACACCTGGCACTTTTCTAATTGACTGATATTTCAAAGACGCGGTAACCTGTTTCAGAAATATTGCAGTGTTGAGTCGGTGTGATCATGCAAAAACACAGAGATGCATGTTGCTTTTGTGGGAGTCAGAAGAGATTTGCGCTGACTGCTTCACTTTCTCTGCACTGCCAAGAGGGACAGATTGAGTGAGGAGCGGAAAAAAACAAAAAAAAAAAGATTTTCTCTTTCTCTTTCTAGCCAAGTGAGGTAGCAAAAAAAAAGAACTGGAAGGATGAGCTGAAAGTTTTTCCCCCTTTCAAAAATATCAGTTTCACTTTATTAAAAGACACTGGGAGCTCAGTTGCCAGTTTATTACACGCAGATGCTCTAAAACTATCGCAGCCCTGCAATAAATCCAACCCTCATAATGTTTTAGAGAGGTGTGTTTGTTCAACTTCATGGTCATATAAGATGATTCAGTCTGCTGTGAACTGCATTCTGTTGAATTTGTGTGGGCTGAGTTGCTACCTTACACCCCAACAGATCCAAACCGGATATAAATAGATCAGTTAGGCCATTTATAAGAACGACCTTTGGGTTTTTTCACACTTCCTAACAAGCCATTAAGTCAAATGTTAGCAGGTCATTAATAAATGCTCACGGGTTTGTCACTTTCTAAAAGAGAGCCATCAGCAAAATGAGTCAGTCGTTAGCGGTTACGAATGCTGAAAGCCCGTTAATAAAAGAGTTCCCACAACAAGCCGTCTGCGGTTATTAACGTTCATGTATTATTAAGGAATTGATTCAGTTTGGCACAGATGTTCTGCTGCTCTTCTAACAACGGGCCATTGGAGGAGCAACCTGGCAAAACCAAAAGTTGGGCCATTAAATTACAGTATAAATCTGTTTGAGGAAACATTAAATGATTAGAGAATCATTTGTCAGACAATTTCTAATTGATTTCTTATTAGAAAGTGACACAAAAACAATAAATTCCTTATATTGTGTAAGGATTATTTGTACTGTGCGGACTGCAGATATAAATACGTGAAGGATTTAACACCGAAACCAGTCTGTGTGTGTGTGTGTGTGTGTGTGTGTGTGTGTGTGTGTGTGTGTGCACGCTGCTGCCTCCTGGGAGTTTCCCTCCCCACTCAGCAGTAATGAGCTGTGCAGGCAACATTTTGCTTATAGGCCCATAAACAACGCACTTATTAAGATGGAAGTCGCCGCGGGCAAACCGAGGCTAATTCACATACATATGCGTGGAGTGAGTGCTTTTGGTGAAACGTGTGTGTGTGTGTGTGTGTGTGTGTGTGTGTGTGTGGAGGCTGTAAGTCAATCAGGTTGTATACAGAGGGAGAATGATGATAGACAGAAAAGGCTGAGGAGGATTTGCGCCCATATTCGGTGTGACTACCGAGTACAGAGAGAAAGACAGAAAGAGAGAGAGACAGAGGGAGACGTCTATTAAAAAAAGAGAGCTGAGGGAGAGGGGGAACGGAAAGAGATGTAAAGAACGAGAGAGAGACACAGTCGGGATGAAGCCAGAACGACTGGTAGAGCCAGACATGAGGCAGAGAGAGAGAGAGAGAGAGAAAAGGTAAAACAGGGGATGAAGGACGCAGACAAACAGAAAAGATTTGGACGTCGAGACAGAAAAAGAAAGAGTGGGAGAGCAGACGGAGAGAGAGATTAAAATAGAGAGCGAGTGAGTCAGACGTGGAAAAAAAGGGACTGGAGGAAAGACTGAGTCACAAAGATAAAGAGAGGGAGAGACGGAGAATGAGAGAGAGAGAGGCA